>NW_015113047.1:383653-412189 GCF_001443285.1 Poecilia latipinna
AACTTTATTTATTGTTATTATTAAACTAAAATCTCCAGCATGGGGAAGTGGGATGAGCTCGACTTTTCTCGACAATACTTTCTAACAAAAACAACAAGGTTCTGATTTTAGTTTAAAAAATACCTGAAATAGTCATGATTTAAAAGAAGGCTGGAGTTATTTATGAAGACTATTCATCCAGAGATGGTAACCTTAAAAAGTCATTTATTTTTATGTGATTTGACTAAAAAGCTGCAACAGTTGCATGGTGATAAAAAGTGAAACTGCTGCTTTAAGTGGAGTTATAGGGCTTAGCTCATTAGGCTAAATCAGCTAATTACATGGAGATTCTGTTACAGTTCCTCCTGCTAATTAATTTGAATGACTACCACCACTGTGTTCAGGAAATGAGTCTTCCCAGAACAGATGAGGTGAAATAAAAAACACCACATCAGGCAGTTTCTCGCAGCACCTGAGAGGTTGAAGGGAGAAGTTCTGCTTCCTTTATCGCTCCGTCGGCAGGAAGAACCAGACTCATTTTCTCCTGCTGAGAAAACAGAGGAAAAGCCAGGAGCAGCGATTCAGCAAAGACAACAAAGTAAAAACCTGCAGACAAACCGCTTTCTCTCCACATTCATTTAACCAACATGCCAGCGATACGTGAGCCAACTGGGGTCATGGTGGCCGACTTCCTCCTCTCAGGGTTCGACTTCAGAGTTTCATGATGGACGATCAACAGAAACTACAGATGATCGAATTTCACGCATGTCAGGCTTTGTGGGCTCATGTTTGAGCTTTAAGGGTACCCAAAATAAACAAAACAGAAAAAAACTCAATAAATTATGAAGTCTGTAAACAAAATTATCCTTAAAAATGTTTAGTTGAAACTGAAGACTTTTGTCTTCTAGTTCTTGGAATAAAGAGAAAAAAGAAAAAAATGATAAATCATGCAAATGGAAATGATTGAGCTCATTTTAACTTATCCTGCGATTAATTGATTTGTTTCTTTGATGATGAGAATGTCCTAAACCAAGCGACCAAAGATCAGTGGAAAGGCCTGATGCTGTCATTATGAACTCCAGAGCCAAACTGTTCACTCAACTCAACATTTCCCTTTTCTTCAGCTGCATTTTGTGAAACTAAAAGAGAAATAAATATTGCTCCCATGCATTCCTGGAAACCCGCCGATAAAAACGCATCTGAAGACGAGAAGAAGGTCATTTAACTCAGAACCTGTTTTAAAAAATAAAGCTCAATGACCAGAATGAGATTCATTTTAATTGGTTGGGTTAACAGATTATTGTGGCTTATTTTTCTGTCAGAAAATGCAGTAGATTAATATTAAAAGGAAAGAAGAAAAGTTGTCATCAACTTCCAAAGTTTTTCCCCAGTAAAGTGCTAATTCAGTTCTGCTTTCCAGGTCAAGTTAACTTCACTGCTAATTGTTTGAAGTGCGTCTGTTTGGTCCTCAGAGACCGTTTCCAGCGAACGACGAGTACCAACCACTGAAAATGAATTCTGGCATATTGTGCCAAACAACATCATCTCAATTAGTGGTTGCACCTGTGCTTAGACCAATTATGCTCATTCACATCAAAAACAAATGACTCATAATGAGAGCGGAGCGAGCCGCTAAGGTCAGGAAAAACAATGATTGGACGCCGTTAACTTGGGTCTGCAGTTTGATGAAATGCATTGTGGATGGATTTAACGCTCAGGAAGAGGAAAAACATCTGACAGAGCGAGTGCATTGACATTTCTGTGATTCTGTGTTCATTATAGCCCAGTTCTGACCCGGTGTCTCGGTGAGCCAGGTGTAACCGTACAACTCCCACTCTCACGCCACTGAAAGTGTCTAACCTTGAAGGCACTCAAGCTGTAAATTGACAGTCAAAACACGGCGGGCTTTTAAGCAGAACCTTGTCGCGGATATGGAGTCGAGTCTGGGCTGTCGTTTAAACTTCAAGACGTACAGAGTGAACTCAAGGTCTGGAGCAGAGAGTGGGAATAAAAGAACAGCTCGCTGAGAAATGAAGCTGAAAGACGGAGAGGAAGTCATGAAGGGCAGGAAGTGAAGTCGACTCAGGAACAGGCAGCAGATCAGATCTGCTCAGATTACAACATTTAGAAGAGCTGATGTGGAGCGTCTGGTTTCAGATTTACCACAAGACTCTGGAGAATGGAGAACATCCTGCATGGATCTGAAACCACAGAACCACAGTGATGTTTATGAACTTTATGTTCCTAATTTAACACGTCAAAGCATCGTTTGGGTCTGACATCAGCAACGTTTCCACCAAAGACATGGCTGCACGACGTTAAACAGCCGTAAGACTTTTATTTTATTTATGTACAAAAGACATGAAAAAGATCAAATGTGTCATTTATGCTTCATTTATGTATTCAGTGTTTAAGCTCTTGCTTCAGTGATTTCTGAAAACAAGTATTTTTTCCCAAAATAGTTTAACAAAATAAAAGAATTAATAAAAAAATGATTTACTAAACTGAGGCATGAAGGTAGCAGCTGCAACGACGACGAGGACAGAAGATCCAAGAAACGAGGAACGGAAAACAAACGGGTAAAAAACGGAAGGAGCCGAAGGAGGAAGAAGAGAGGAAAACAACCAAATCAGAAAGAAAAATGAGCAGAGAGCAAAACATGAAACGGATCAATTAGAACCAAACCATGAAGACAAATAACAAAACCCAGAATAAAAGCAAACCAATCCGAAACCCTGACAACGGCAGGTCTGGACAGCAAGACGGTTTCTGGGCAGTAAGACGGTTTCTGGGCAGTAAGACGGTTTCTGGACAGTAAGACGGTTTCTGGACAGTAAGACGGTTTCTGGGCAGTAAGACGGTTTCTGGACAGTAAGACGGTTTCTGGACAGTAAGACGGTTTCTGGACAGTAAGACGGTTTCTGGGCAGTAAGACGGTTTCTGGGCAGTAAGACGGTTTCTGGGCAGTAAGACGGTTTCTGGACACGTCAGTTAAATCTACTCTGAACAAACCAAACTGCTTCCCAAAGCAACCGCTCCGATCTGGGGCCCAGGTGGAACCGACAGCAGGCCGGCCCATTTGGATCCCCACAAAAAGATCCACTGAGACCCGTTTGAATTAGAACCACACAGAACCCATAATTTATCTGGTTCTGCTGGGTTTCCATGGTGAAATCTGACTGAAAACCAAACAGATGGGCTCCACGTTGGGACTGTTGGAAGGTCAACGACCATCAGGGTCACCGACAGCAACGGGCTGTTTGTTAATAAGACTTTATTAACAAACAGGTCATAATTACATTCTAGCATTTAACTCTGTTTGGATCAAATGGTGGATTTATGTGGGAAATATGAAATGTACCCAGCAGCCAATAAGAGTCTAACAGCAGTTTGTCTCCCCGAGTTATTTTTAAATTGTTAAAGGTAGATAATAAATAAAGTGATGTTTAAAGGATTATTTCATCTCCAACTGAGTTAATTTCCCGTGGATAAATGATGAAGGCCGTCTGAGCAGACATGACGGTAAAGGAAGCACATTGATAAAGACGGACCAGGTGAGTATCGGCGGCAGAGATTCCTGCTCACAGGTGTGGGAGGAAGAGGAGTCGGGAGGAGAAAGGAGCTGGAAAAAAATCCAAATGTCTGGATTTTCACACCGTTAATTCAGCCGTGCAGAGCTTCATCGCACCATTCTCTCACTCTTCTCCGCTCCTGTCGGAAACATGCTAATTAGGGAAGCCGACTGACGTGAGCGAGGTTTAAAGGGTAATTAGCATAAAAATCCTACATGCTGTATTTTTACTTTCTCTAATCAACACCCTCACACGTACACGTTTTCTGATGTGAGAAAATGTGGCTTGACGCAATTAAAAATGAAAATTAGCATCCAGAAGGAGGGAGGTAGACAAAAAACACAACATTCTCTTGAATTTTGTTCTTTGTCTCATTTTATCCGCTTTATTTCCAGATGAAAGCAGAAGAAAAATGTAATTGTTTTTGCAAACAACATGATGAGCAGAGCTGCAGTGTTCTCGTTTAGCAGCAAACTTATTGGTCTGATTTGTGCTGGAAATGTTTCTCCCTAATGAAGTCTCCTGAGCTTCAACCGAACTCCAGCTTTACAGAACAAACCTGGACTAACAGGCGACTGAAAGCCGTAGGTGTGGACATTAAAACTTTTTACCAACTTTGTAGCAAAGTTAAGCTTTCAGAGGAGTTCAGTCGTTTCAGGTTGAATCTTTTGACACAAAGAAAAATCTCGAGTTTCTGAGGAGGAAGTTTAGTAAAGTTTGAAGGGAAACTCAGATCTCAGGTTTTTAGGAGGAAACGAGTTTTAAATCCGTAATCCAGGATTACGGATTTAAACTTGGAACCAAATCAAGTTTATCGTCTGAGGTTCAGATTCTCACATCTGATTTAACCTCAAAGATTCAATTTCAGATAAATATGTTAAAAAGTATTTATCCTCCTATGAAACAT
The DNA here is from genome assembly GCF_001443285.1 of Poecilia latipinna. NCBI lineage: Eukaryota > Metazoa > Chordata > Actinopteri > Cyprinodontiformes > Poeciliidae > Poecilia > Poecilia latipinna. The sequence continues at coordinate 388,112 of NW_015113047.1, forward strand.
TAAAGTACAGCAGTTAAATTTAGTTTGAATTAAATTAGTAGAAATGGATTAAAACCAAAAACCATTTTTATGATGATGATTTGTTTGATGATCTATTGATGTATTTTACAGCTGAATTATATAAAGCATAAAACATTCATATTTGTGGAGTTTTGAGAGTTTAAAAACGATCATGTATGATATCAGTATTAAAAGCTCCAAAATAATTTGGAGAAAGAAAACTGAATAGAGGTGAGAAGTGAACTTTGTTGAAATGACGTCAGGTCATGCAGCAGAGTGTCCAGTGTGTCTGCATGGTCATTTTAAGCAGCTAAAACAAACAGCAGGTCGTAGTGAAATACAGTCCAGTCTAATTTTACAGGAGGATATCCCCATCAGGGCTGCAGCAAATGTTGCTTTAACTAAAATCAGAAGCACCATAATCTGGTTTTGAAGCCACGCCATGTATGCGCCGTGTCACGTTACCATGACAACCAGTTGCTTGCTTAATTTCACCCATTTATTTCCGTATAACCATATATCCAGATGGTTGACGGACCTGGATGCTAAGCCTGCGTCTGAACTTTGTGTTTTAGTTTTTCTTGCAGATGTTTGCTCTGAAACATGTTTGCGTTCCTGCGCTGGACGCTGCTGGCCTTTACCTCTAAAGGGCGTCCAATCAGCTCGCGTTTCATCAGTCCGCGCCGCTGCAGAGCAGAACCAAACTGCAGCTCTTTACTCTGACCTATGCAGCTCATTTGGGAAGTTTTATTTTCCGTTTGCTTTAAAAGGACAAAAGAAAAGTTTAATGAGGTCTGAGCTGAGGCTGAAAACAAGTTATTTTCCTGATCCAATGAGCAGAATACGACTTTCATCCAACCGGGCTGTTAGCCAACGCCCTCCATGCGCCGAGACGACGGAGCAGGAGAGGCAAAGCGTCTGAAACGCAGGCGAAGCTTCGTGACCTCAGCTGACCCCTGAGCACCATATGGCAGCACACCTGGACGGCCCGGAGGGACGGGAGACCGCTTGGACGGAGCAGAGAAGAGTGGTGCTGCCCGGACGCCCGGGGCGGTCCATATGCCCTGTTTTTGGATCAGAGACGGGCCTAACTGGGTCAGAGCAGAGAGGGCTCTGATCTGGGTAAACCCAAAACGCCGATCTGAATAAATCCCGTTCATACAGATCAGGATTAGGGAGAAAGAAAATAATTCTGACTTCTGATCGCCGAAGATCAAAGTTAAAATTCTGAGATTAAAGTGATAATTTTGTGATTAAAGTAGATTGGGAATATGACTAAAGGGCGATTCCACCTAATTTCCACTTCCTTCTGCATCTTTTATCAGTTTTAGTTTAAAAACTAAATTACTCTTCCACCCTGGTCTGGATTATTCTGGACTCTGTTTGCAATCAGTGAATCTTTTATTTGCATCTGGACACATTAGAAAAAGTCCAGCTCCAGAACTACAACACCTAAAATATTATAACCTAAACTAGATTATTCTGCACTTAAAGCAGAATCAAACAAACAACAATGTTTCTTTCACATCAGATATTTCACTACAAAAGGTTTTCTCAGAGTCCAGTTTTGTTTATGCTTCAGTAAAGATGTTAGATATTCATTTTTTCTTCTTTACAGATAATTCCTGGACTATATTTTTTATTTTTGTAGATTATTTTGCCTTTTATTGGAGGAAAATCCAACAGAAAGGCAACAATCTGCAGCGGTTGCCAAGACAATTATCACCTCCTGTATCTGCGTTGGAAGTGTTGGACCCGCCCAGCCGGTCCCCACGGTGATGTCACCGTTACCACGGATACGCAACACAGAGACCCGCAGCCCTGCCAATGCCCAGCAGGGGGTGAGGGGGCTGCTGGTTCCCCCATCTGCGCTCAGACTCATCTCTGCGGTTCTGACGGTTCTGACTCCGGAGCAGGAAGAAGTTTTTAAACCTGTTCATGAATCAACGCTTCTGGAAATGAAGCTTCAGGTTCAGCTCCTCTCTGCCAGAACAGATAAAAACTGAATTAAAATCCAGATCCGGTTCTGTAGGGACCCGTTTGGTAGCATTTTAGGGTCCGCAGGGGCCCCAGAACACCGTTTATAGAAACCCAGGCGGTTCTTATGTTCCAACCCAAAACCTCTCAGTCATAAACTGCCATTAAAAAAATGTTATATTTAATATAATCTACATGAGTTTCTCTTTAGATTTTCACGTTGTTCTAGTTCTGAGCTTCGTTTAAGTATTTTTTGAAACACGCCGTCTGTCCTCTCGTCTCGTCTCCTCTCAGTGCAGACATGCCAACAGTGTGTGGATCAGAACAAACCGGGTCACGGACACCGAACACCATCCGACTCGACCTGCTAGTCCGAGTCGGAATCATGATTTCCCGTCATTTCTTACGGACACAGCGACTCGTCTGACGAGCCGTGGCGTCTGCTCCTCGCTAACAGCCAGCTAAAGAGCCGCTAACGCCTTTTAGCTCGTTAGCGCTGGAATCTAGTGAGACCAGACCGACTGAAACGGACATATGGAAGGAGTCTGGCAGCAGACTGGCAGCCCTGATGCCAACTCGTTCAAAACACACGCACACACACACACACACACACACACACACACACGGTCCGTCCCTCATCTCTGACTTCCTGCTGTCCGATTAGCTGGAAACCTGCTCCACAAAAGCATCGTGGGAATTTCAGAGCCTCCTTGATTCCTCCACTTCACCAAGGCTGAAGTCCAGGATGAAGGCCAGCCTCAAACCCCGCCTCTATCTGCCTGACGTGAGCGTGTGTGTGTGTGTGTGTGTGTGTGTGTGTGTGTGTGTGTGTGTGTCGACAGCTGGCCTCAGCATCTACTCTGAGTGGCAGGTTGGCTGCTGGGTGGAGGAATCGCTGAGCAGCAGATCGGTGCTGAAGCTCTTCCTGGATTTACTGTGACGCCTGATCCTCCAAACTGAGACGCTCTGAAGAGTTCAGGCCTGAAAATGTTCCTCATGTCAGAGTCTCAGTTTAACCTCCTTTGGGATGTGGTGGTTGCTAAGATGGAAGAGTCGGTTTGAACTTCCTTCCTCTCTGCTCTGCATCCCTGTAGCCTTTTGAACTCCTCTGGGATCTGGGGTCAAAGTTCATGTGCTATTTGAGCTTTTAAGCCAATTATTTCTGGAGGCTTTCATGTAGTTGGCACTGCCAATCATTTCAGGAACATCTCCAGCTTGACTGGAACCGGAAGGCAGTTTGCACCACTGATTCTGAATTGCACTGAGGTCTGGACTTTGACTAGGCCATAAAGCAACAGGAAACACCCCTTAGTTCAATTATCGCTCAGGTGGGTTTTCCCACTACAACCTTCAATAAAAGTCTAAGTAAATGAAATTACAGAAGAAATCTTTCCATGACGCTGCAGATGGGTAACCTCTCTTCCTGAAGCGCATTTCAAACACCTGCACTGCAACATTCCACATTTCAAACTTTCTCCAATCATATCTTCCTCAGATAAACATAAAGTTCAGTTTTTAAACTGTTAAATTGTCTGAGAAATCATTTCCTGAACGTGTTGCTGGAGCCAGCAGCGGCAGTACTTTAATCTCAGCGTTGTGCAGCATCATCGCTTCGCCCAACTGTTGCCTAATCCTCCTCTCTGCCGGAGAACGGCAGCAGATGGGTTTGTTCCTTTGTTAATAATGAATGCTCCTGGATATGATGTGAAGCAGCAAAATCTGCTTTTATACACTTGTGTGTGGTTTTTTTTGACGTGGTGACAGAAATGTGAAGCGACTCAACCTGCGGATAACCTGGAGAGCTGCTGTCGCTGCCAGCAGACGAGGCGCTGCGGTCGGGTTAGAGGACCGGACGAGCCCCCATCTCCGGGGGCTCGGGGAGCAGCGTGGTCCCGGCACCACGGGCCGGCGCCGCGGGCCGCCGCACACCAACACACATCCAGATAAAGACGCATGAATGCATCTAAACACACACACAGCTCTGCTATCAGTCACTGGCCTGGACATGCCCAGATGTTCCTGCTCCGTCAGAATCACAACACGCTCCACATGTCAGACGGCGCTCCAGAAGGTTCTGGAAAACAGACCTTTCACTTCATACATAGCTGATGGGAGCTGCAGGCCCCAAGAGGCAACGTGATGCAAGAGTCTGATTTTTTTAATCCTGAGCATCAATCTGTTCAAACATTAAGCGCCATTATCCTAACAGAGTTTGTTTGCGGTAATCCGGCTGAGATGGAGGGAAGGAAAGCTTCAGCTGGAACATTTCCTGGGTTTTCTCCAGACTCCGACTCGCCTTCGTTGCTCAGAAACAACTTCACAGGAGAAAGAAACTTATAATGTAGAGTCGTGTTTGTTCTGTTCAGAACAGATCAGTTAAAATGCATTTTCACCACTTCCCCCTTTTCAGTCACTAATAAACTTCAAGAAATCAGTAAAGTGTCAAGTTGCTTCCTGAAGGATTCTTCAGTAGTCAGATTACTTTTTCAAGGTAGCTGGTTACCTTGGTTACGCTAGAAGCAAAATAAAAATGAAGTGGCTACAGAGGAGTATATTTCTGCCAAAAATAAAAATTTGATTCTGAGATTATTTCACAAATTTACAAGCAAAACTAGGATTTTCTATTATATTGAAAAGTCATAAAATCCCACAAATAAAAATTTTAAATTCCGATGATTAAAAGCAAATTTACAAAATTTACAATATTAAAACTAAGATATTTTCTGCCTATAGAAAGTCAGAGATTTGTAATGAAAACTCAGAAGTTTACAAAGATTATAAAGTCAGACATTCGAGACAAAATGTCAGAAATCTTGCTGACAGAACTGGGCCGTGTTCCTGGATCAGAACGTCTCCGGGTCCGGACCCAACGCCGCCATGTTGGAGTTTCTTCCTCGCCGTCTCAGACGTTTGTTCTGCATCCAAAACGTTCCTGGTGAGCCCAGATCCGGCCAGGAAATCCGGGTTCTGATCGGGAAAACATCCCGATCAGAACCCGGATCTTCCAGAACCAACCTGGAAAATATCTGCTGAAGTTACAACCTCAGAGTCCCGACTGTTTCTGTTCGTCATAAATATGTGACTAACCTCAAACCTCAATCATTCAATCATTAAGCCACTTCTTAGATCAGAGAATATCCATGCTGTATTCTTGCAAATACCAAATTATTTTTCTGTCTGTGCAGAGCAACAACAGAGTAAAGATGTCTGAAAATAGTAAAAAGGCCCAACAATCATTAGATTTTAATCTGATTAAATATTTTCACCATCTTTGCTCTTCCCTCCACCGTTTTCTTATTTTGGACCAAGAAAAGCTAAACCCTCCTGAAGGAAAAGTGAGACCGTTTCACTTCAACAGCTACAAACCTGATCTGAACATATTGAGCATAAATAATTCAAAACGTGAAGCTTGGTCAGGGGAAATGTGGAGCGGAGCTGTCCAGGTTCCCTCCCCGTCTCCAGCAGGAGAATACAGTAATTTCAGTGAGATTAGAGCTTCATCAGGCAGCAGGAGGTGACAGTCTCTTTATTATCCAGCAGAAATGAAGCTAATTTAATGCCATTGATCTGGAGCCTGTCAGCAGCTCAGAGCCTAGCAACAGGCGTGAGGTCTGCGCGTGGGCGCATGTGTAACAACCGCACGCATCCTCTTTATTGAATATGTTATTATTGGAAAATATATTGCTGCTATGAAATGTCATGAAAAGAAGTTTGTTTTATGTCTTCAATAAAGTTTTATATCAAAGTTTGGTTCATTTATTATAGCTTCCATCAGTTTTTATCCCTTATAAATTATTATTACCTGAACTGTTTTCCTGAAAGTCCTGAATTAAGTTCAACTTTTTTAATGTCACAAATTACAGACAGCAAAAATCAAAACAAAAGTTACTTTTCAGCAAAATATCGGAGCTTAATTCAACTAATTCCTTCATCTTAATACAAATAGTTTCACTTATAACAAGATATTTATTCATATTAAAGAATTATTGTTAGTTCCGTTTCATTTCAAGTCTACAAAGACACTCAAACTAAAATAAATCTTGGTAAGATTTTGTATTTTTGCAGTGTAGGTAAAAAAACAACATTTTTTATGTTTGCTTAACTTTATCAAAAACAGCAGATGAGTGTTGATCATCAAAATTTGCAAAATGGCTGCTGAGAATTTAATTGTAATTAAAGAAATATTTAAAACTGGTTGCCATAGCAAACGTTAGATGCTACAGCATGTATGGTAGCTGGGAAGAAAAAAGCCTTTTCTACCATCACAAATGTAAACACATTGACTTTGTTCAACTCTACTAGGACTTTAACTAGACCTGTGATAAGGTGAGATAAGGATGTGTGATGCTGTGGGCCGTTTCTCTTCCCAAGGCTCAAAAGCTTTATAAAACACCGGGATGATAATCTGACGATGGGTTGATGTTCCTCCATCAGAGCCTCAGGCCTAAACTCTCCAGATGTTTAATTTAAATGTTTGTGACAGAATCAGAATCACGTTTCGTTTCTTTAATATTTCATCCTCCTTCAGCTGTGATGCAGTGAAACTCTGCCTCTGCTTTGACTCCATCAGCGGTAACGAGCTGCTGTCCTCCTCCTGTTTTCTCTCTGCGTTGTTGTGCAGGTAGGCGTGTTGTCGCCCTTTCAGAGCCAGATATATCTGGACTCAATTAGTCGCCGTGTCACAGCATGTTGGAGCGGCGCCGGTCCAACGGACCCGGCTGATGCTGTAAATCAGGCTCTAATAGGGCGAGCGGCGCTCGGTGCGTGCCGCGGCACAAGACGACCACTTCCCAGCATTTTATCAGCCGTTTGGTAACGATGGGTGGATCGACGCGGGCTTTAATGGCGGCTGGTAATTTGTGTTAAAGCCTCCAGCTGGAGCCCACTGAGGCTCTCCACCAGGAACTTTATGCCTTGAAACGCGGGAAAGGTCACAGCCGGCGTTCCTCCATTGATCAGACAGGATCAATGCAGCTAATGTTCTCCTAGTTACTTTGTTTTGCCTGGTTAGAAAATCAAAAGCGTATTTATGACGGTCATTTCTTGCCTGTACTGGTCAGAGATCTTCACCAGAGCCCAGATGAAAGCAGCGACCACACAAATCTTTATTCATGTTCCATCATTTAAACTCGCAGCTTTGTCCCTTTGTAGCGGTGTTCAAAGCTCCGTCTCCTAAAACGTGTTAGCATGGAATAAAGACGGAGCAACAATTTGGTTCGGCTCGGAGGTATTATCTCCGGCGCGCAGAGCGTGGCCCGGCAATCAAAGAGGCGCCTGCTGCAGCCGAGACAAGAGCAGGAGGCGCCGAGCGCGGAAATAATTAGATGGCCCAGATTGACAAACATCAATAAAATGACAGCAGTTCTGTATGGAGGAAGAAATGAGACCTGCTCGTTTGGGAAGGTTCAGGCGTCCAATCAAAGCAGGGGACAACACTTCGGTATTGATCAGTATTAGCTGAACTGTAATTGGCTTCAGATGCTGAAAACACAGCAGAGCTCTGCTGTGTTTTCATGAGACGACGCTCTGAGAGCATTAACACCGGCCCAGTTCAGTCCGCTTTAATACCACTGAACTGCTTTAAACCAACTCCAGTCCGACTGACAAGAAAGTCCGGTTCGGTTGGTTTGGTGTGAACGCTAATCAAACTCTGGTCCTTCAACTGATTCTGGTTCAGTTTGAATCCATATCTGAACGCCAAGTGGACCGGAGACCGCTCCAAAAGCAGGAAGTGGACTACGGCGCAGGGCATTCTGGGTAAATACAACCACAGCTAATGTGTTAGCCTAGCGCTAGCAGCAGAAATAGCTCCTGGTCTTCAGCCAAAGACTAAAGAGAAATCCTCCAACCGCTAAAATCCTCCATCTTGTTTCCATCTGGTGAAGAAGGAAGTTGCTCTCAGTGTCTTCAGAGGTTTTTGTGTCGTTTCCCTAAGTGGTTCTTGGTGCAGCGCCCCCACAGGCCAGGAGGGGAACAGGTTGGTTTGGCTCAGAACCACAGCAGCTGGAAATGTTGGGAGTTTTGGACCCAATAGAACCAGATCGTTTTGTTCCAGCAGCAATATTTGTAAAGCTACTCCAAGACGAACATGTTGAGTCACAATTATTGTATTTAAGTTGAAACTGTTGCATCATTTTATCCATTTAATTGATTAGTTTTATAATTAAGTCGATACATTTTTTTTTTTTACTTTGTATTGCCACTACCAGCTGGGAAATCAGCCTCTGCTTACATGTGTTTGTGGGAATGACTGAAGTCAGGCACTGTGTGATGAATGTGGGGAACAGCTACTTTACTTTAACCACTTATGATAAATCTGTCATGTTTTTCTTTCTCAACATCTTTTATAGCTTTTTATCCTTCATGGGGAGGACTTGATTCATGTTGGGCGATTAAAATGAAGAATACTGAGTGAAGTCCTAATGAAGGTATTCTTCTGGTTTCTCGGTGGAAACGGTTTCAGATTGTGACACCTGTTCAGGTGTGAGACCCTGACCTTTCCATCAGGTTTAGAAAACCACCATGATGTCCGAAACGAACCGCTTCCTGAAGCTGAATGGTAAATTTCCCACTAAGCAAACCGTTGCAGAATTAAAACTGTACTATTTAGTGCAGCACAGCAAATTAACTTTAAACTTCACGTTTATCTGAAACCTTCTGATGACGCCGTTTCTGTTCTTTCCACAAGTCAAAGATGAGTTGACATGGCAACTGTTGCTCTTATTTTAGCTGTTGCTTTATTTGCTTCATGTTCAGGTGGCTTCGCTCGTTCCCAAATACATCAAAGCATTTAGAGCGGGAAGAAAGGAAACGCGTCCAGAACCTGAGAGCGACCCGATCCCAGAGGAAAGGCCTCACTGCTGCAGAGAAACGCCATTAAATGTGTTCATCTAAAGCGGCATTTTTAACAACACCTGGAGGCGCGGAGTCGGCGCCTGGCGGCTCTGGCAGGAAGTGATACATAATAAACGGAGTCTTACTTCATTAGGCGGTGACATTATTTCCAGATATTGCTCTATGAGACAGAGTGTACAATAACACAATAACAACCCCCGCTGCAGGATGGAGACCCAGAACTTATCACTGTACGCCGTACTGTACCGCTCTCACCTAAACACTCAGATATTTCCCAGTGTAGGCCGTAATTATTTCCCCCGCCCTCCGGCGTAATTTAATCCACCGAGTGCATATTCAATTCAGATCCGGGCTTCTCGGTGAGCTGCGAGGTGCTCAGCGCGATTGTCTCTGAAATTGGATTATGATAACCTGTCACAGCTTTAATTCCATAAGATATTAAAGGTGGAGGAGCGGGGTGGGGGCGTCACTGGAAGGAGGCAGAGGAAGAGTGGATTGAGGCGGCTGCTCCGGCGTTGAGAGGCGGGACGTGTTGAGAGCTTCTTTAAACTTTAAACAGCCACTAGAGAAGATACTGGAGGGAATGCTACTGATGAAACAGCAGCTGGCGCTATAGATCTATGACATGGGTTACTGCTGAAAACTGGAGCACATTCTAGGATAAACTTATCTGGATCAAAGACATCAAAGGGTACAAATAAATAATATGGATTCTGGTTAGTTGAAGGTGAACTGTGGCGTCCCACAGGGTCTGTGCTGGGTCCTACGTGGTTGTTATTTTATATAAATGATAAATGTAGCCAAGTTACTAACATTTAATTTATGTTGCTCTGGAAATTATGGTCAACAAAATGTAAAGGCCACAACGCAACAAAAGTCAGTAAGTTTGTTTTAACGTTTCTACAATTAAACATAGCTTCTGATTTAGCCCAACTATGGAGCCAACTCAGTACAACTTAGCTTAGCTCCTGATTTAGCATAGCTCCAGATTTAGCATAGCTCCTGATTTAGCTTAGCTCCTGATTTAGCATAGCTCCAGATTTAGCATAGCTCCTGATTTAGCATAGCTCCAGATTTAGCATAGCTCCAGATTTAGCATAGCTCCAGATTTAGCATAGCTCCAGATTTAGCTTAGCTCCTGATTTAGCTTAGCTCCTGATTTAGCACACCCTTACAGGCTAATCATTTTGTTGACCCTTCTAGGCCACCATAGGTTTATCTGGTGCAGCTTGTAAGCACAATTGAAGGAAAATAAATGCAACAAAAAAAAACACAATTTAAGAAATGGTTAAGGTTATGATAATACGGAAATAGAAAGTATGAAACTAGATCTTTATTTTTTTGGTTTTGATTCTTGATTACAAATGGAAAATCTCATATTTACAATCTAAAAGTTAAAATATTAAAAATAGCAATATTAAATAATATACTGTTAATGTTTTTATACATAAATTACTTTGGAGATCTGGGAAAAGTCTTAAATCAACCAAAAGCCGTGTAAAATCTTCAGGAAAAGGCCATAAGAATCATAAATGCTTCAGATTGTCATCCAACCAACTAAATATTTAATATGCTGCATATTTTATAATTTAGTAAAGCTCAGTAGAGCTCTACAAAGTACAAGGCTTAAAAAATCTTCTTCCATGTTGTATATTGAAGTGGTTGGAAATAAGAAAAACTGGGAGAAAAATTAAAATATTTTAATCTGAACTCAGAAGGATTAATGAGGAATAGCTGTTGAGGGAATTTAAAACTATTCTTACTAAGTAAAAAGGTACAAAAATAATTTACTAAACACATTGTGATGAAAGTTTATTTATTTTACCAGTTTGTCTACAAACTTGGCCAGAATTACTGATTAGGAAAATATCGAGCAAAATGCACTGCAAAAAGTAAAAGTATGGAAAGCTGAGCTACGTACTGAACACGTCTTTGGGTCTGCATCTCGTCTTTTAATTCTGTTTAGCTTTACGTTTATTTGTCGTCTTTTAAAAAAGCCTGTAAATTAACTAACTAGTGGCTGAAACGCGATGGAGTCCGTCAGGTGAAGCAGGGCAGGAAGGGCGGAGGCGTTCTGGGGCGGAGGCGGTCTCGGGGCGGAGGCGTTCTGGGGGTGGAGGCGGTCTGGGGGTGGAGGCGGTCTCAGGGCGGAGGCGTTCTGGGGCGCCATCGTCTCCCTGACAGTCGGGTTAAAGCGTCCTCATCCTGCTCCGGTCTTAATCTTCCCAATAATCCAAAGCATCAGCTTCCAGATCCACTCAGTTCCACAGCAACATTTCATCCAGGGACCAAAAGAAAAATAAGCCTTTAAAAATTCAACAGCAGCTTCTCTTTCTACCAACGCTGCCCCCATTCTGCTGAATAACACCGACTGCTGAGCTATTTGTGTTTCTCACTAAAGAAAAACTATATCTGAAACCATCCCAAAAGAAAAAGGGACTTTAAACAGCAACCCAGATATTTTGCACTAAATATTTCATCCTCTTTGCTCTCAGTTCTCAGGAACAGCAGCTGAAGTCGCCAAATAATTTCCAGCTGAAGGAAATATTTTATTTAAATCGTCAAATGAAGCTTTGATCATAAAGTCAAACACAATTATATCAAACATTTAGACAAGTTTTCCACTCATTTCAGTTCTGTCACCTTCCGGGTCCATTACGTTACACATGTTTATTTTTCTAATGATAAAATTAATTTGGTCTAAAGAAACACTTAAATGTTTCGCAACGAGCAGAGGTACTCTCCTGTAACTTTATTAATAGTTCTTCATGTTTTCTGTTGAAATTCTACAGAAAAATAAATGAGGAAACAACAACAACCACCAACAAGGAGAAATATCAGACCTGAACTACAAAATTACCCAGAAGTCACATCATTAGGAAACAGACTCATCTCATTTCAACAAGCAGCTTTAAAAAATCCACCTTTGAAGCTCAAAACCTGTTTAAAATATGATTTTTTAAATATTTTTTATAGTTTTGACCAAAGAAACGAGAACCAACTGTAACTTCACGACAAGCTGCTGTAAATAAAGAGCCTAAAGATTCATGTGTTTTTGTTTTATCTTATTAATCTGTTCTTAGAATGCTGTATCTACGCATATTAGTGGAAAGTTGAGGGGAAGGAAAAAGTATTGTCATGTTCCCATTTATATTTTCAATTAGAGTCCAGAAGCAACTGGAGTGTTGGTGGAAAATAGTGAAATTATGAGAAAACAGCTGATATTATTGAGAAAAAGCTGGATTTTATGCTGGATATGAACTACTGAGTTCAACAGACTGCAGCCCAAACTACAACTATGCCACCAGGTTTTCTTTTCTGAGTTTCTTTCACGTCTCAGTTTGGTCTTTCAAGCTGCAGCAAAGAAGCAAATAACTTTTAGAATATGACAACACGCTGCGATTGTTGAATAAACGACTTTTATCATAAACCATGCAGCAAACATCTGCTGCAGAGCCGCTTTGAACCCAAACCCAGAATGTATTTTGCAGGAGACGCGAGCGGATAAGAAAACAACAAGCAGGTGTTTCCTGGCTTCACCCTGAGCTATGCAGCATTAAAACCTTTTGACTTCCACAGATCTGACATGTCAGCGGCTATTTTTGCCTTCAAACGAAGCGCGGCCCTCCGTCGCTGCAGGTGGAGCAGCGGTGGAGAACGGGGACGTTTTTATGAGGCGCGCCGCCTCCAGACTCTGATCATAACGCTGCAGATTCATATCTGATATTCAGTTGATTATAATGCAAAAGAATTACCACAAAGCTGGCAGTTTGGAGAAACGACATTTTATAGCTAATTTTGATTAGATTATCAATTATGAAGGTTTTCTCCAAACAAATTCCACCACAAAACAAAATAAACATCAATTAACAAGAAGAAGTCAAACAAACAAAGCAGCTTAAATCGTTTTAAACGAGCAGGAAAAACTGCTGCACTTCATTTTGTGCTTTTATCTCTGGCCAACAGCTGAAACGTAAATTTGTTTTCATTCAATTATCTTATAATAAACCACAAAGGCGTCTAATAATAACCACTCCACTGATTTCTGACACATTAGTAGTAATAAGAGTTCAAAAACAGGAGACACCATGTTTGCTGCACTGCAAAAACTAAATCTTATCAAGTAATTCTAGTCTAGTTTCTGACACAAATGAGTTAGTACATTAAAAATACTTAAACTAATTAATAAACATTTTCATCAAGATATCAGAGTCAATAATTTCTTAAAATTCATGAAAAGTCATTGTTTGATTTGATTTTTTTCATTTATAACATGGAAAAATGTAAATATAAGTTGTGTCTTTTTAAAGTGCACTAAAATATTTGCACTAAAAACTAGACCAGGGGTGTCAAACTCCAGTCCTCTGCTGTCCTGCAGTGTTTAGATGTGCCACAGGTAAAAACCAGTGGAATGAAATGGCTTAATTACCTCCTCCCGGTGTAGATCGGTTCTCCTGAGCCTTGCCAATGACCTAATTATTCTTTTCAGGTGTGGTGCAGCAGAGGCACATCTAAAAGTTGCAGGACAGCGGCCCTTGAGGACTGGAGTTTGACACCTCTGTCACTAGATGAACAATACTTGGTAAGATTTTACAAAATAATGTTCTGATAAAAAATCAACAACAATCAAAATCTTAGTTTTTGGTGGTGAGATGAAACTTCCCAGTTCCTGTAAATTAGCTTTAAACTCAAACTTTATGTTATTTTATCAGCAGTAGAAGAAATTCAACCAGTTAAAGGTTTTCAGCTTCCTTAGTAGCTTTGGTTTTTCTACGTTTTCATTAAAATGTAACAGGTAGTGATAAAGTTATAATCTGTTTTTAAAGACATTTCTGCTCCATTAATAATGATCCTCTGATTCTATCAGATGTTTGCAACATATTACAAAATATTAATAAAGTTAATGGCCTTCCTGAAATAACGGCCCAAAGAAATTTTCCCAAAAGTTTTTATTTTTTTGCAAAAATCACCAACAAATTTTTTCCAAAACATGACTTAGTAAAATGATAATATGGTTTTATTTTATTTTTAAAGATGTTTGCTTAGTGACCTCTTACGGATGAATTAATTCAGCTCTTCAGTTATTTCCACTATCCCTGATTCTTGTCTAAAGTGTATAAATCATCTTGTGAAATGTAAATGTCGTCATTTCATTTTGCTTCTTTATGTCTGCATGAAACGGCTGCAGCTTCCTGATGCTTTAATGTGTGCAGAGTAAATTCCTCTAATCAAACATGAGAAATGGACTCCGTCCTTCATTAAACACACTAAAGTGGACCTAATGTGGGAAAAACATCTACATTTCTCTAACTATGAAGCGTCTTGCTCGCCCCCACCCCCTCTCTCTCTCTTTGAGGATGTCCCAATCATTTTTCTCACTAAATCAAAGCGGCTTCGTTTCAAACAAGCTCAGTTATTGCAAAGCCACACAGAGGTCGCAGAGGCAGAGACGGAGGCCAGCCGTCAGAGAAGATTAAAAACCATCGCTGTGTCTTCCCTTTTCTCATCATGGCAGACATCACAAAGTCACGGGTGGGGAGGGTGGGAAGGAAACGGCGCCCGTTTCTTCCTCTTCTTCAGAGATCCCAGTTAGAAGTTGGCATGAATTGCACTCCGCTGAGTCCTCCCCCTCACAAAGCCTTTTCTCCACATTTGATGTCTCTGTCACTTTCTTTCTCTCTGTCTTTCTCTAATTTAATAATCTGCTTTGAACTTTATTGTGAAAAGGCCTCACTTTGTAGGCTGACGAGCCAAGATGGCGGCAGGAGGAAGGGGGGGGGCAAAACTCACCACTCAGAGGAGAGACGAGACGCCAGGCAGCGTCTGCAGCCCAGCATCAGACAGCTGGGAGGGACTGGTCCCAGTATAACGCACTGGGAGGGGAACAGACTGGTCCCAGTACAGGTCCCAGTATAACGCACTGGGAGGGGAACAGACTGGTCCCAGTATAACGCACTGGGAGGGGAACAGACTGGTCTCAGTCCAGTTCTTTGTGTAAATCAGACGTCTAAAATCTGCATTACTTTCTCACTGAGCAGTTTTCACATTGATGCTCCAATAACATTGGACAGTTTTATATAAATACGTGTTTTATACGTTTGATTCAACAACCAGTTTGCATCAACATCCATATGAAGTCGCGCCAACGTCAGAAACGTGGGTCATAAATCTCCATACGTCACAATCCAACGTAATCCAAACCTTCAAATTCACGCAGAAAAACTTCGCAAGTAGAGATCTGCGATAAATCGCAAAACGTTGAAACAAGTGGCGGATTCCCTCCATCACTCCTCTGGAAGGGAACCAGACCCTTAGTTATGTTATCAGACTGTTAATTAATCCTTTTAAAGTCAATATTTACTCATGACAGCAAGTTAAAACCTGTGCAACAAATCAGACTAGAACCCTGCAAGCAATGTCAATATTGAGCTAATATGCTAATTAACTTGCCAATAAACAAAACAGTGGACTACCAAAATAAAAGCTGGGCCTGGCAGACCTTTATATAAAACTCTTGTTGCTGCAGCACCAATTGTTGCTTCATTTCCTCTTTATTTGCACAACATGTTTTAATGGCAATGCAGATGTTTACCAGTTAGTTTGAAAAATAAATACTCAGTTTTCTAATGAAATATTTAGTTTGAAGCTGTGACATTTATGAATGAATGAATGAATCAATCAATGAATGAATGAATTTGACTTTACTGGTAATTTAAAACTGTGCAACTTTAAAAATGACACGGTTACAAAAATCCTCTCAGGAAAGTTTGATTTCCCAATTTTGTGTCATTTCTTTAAAAAATGTGTATAGAAACTGCAGAGGTCGTGACCTTTAGCCAAACTCATCTCTGATTAAACACCACATTCAAAGCTGGTGAAGGAAATAAATATTTTGATGTGGAAGGCATCCGAGCCATTAGCAGTGAGCGGTTAGCCATTAAAGCCGTTGGCTTTGTGAGCCTCACACTGTGCAGTCACCTTGTGAGCTGAACTAATCTGAACAGGCACAGCGATTCCACACGCGGCGAGAGTGATGCCTCCAGCTAAATGAAAGGTGATGTTAGAGAGGAGAGATTGTTTTGTCAGAGCGGAGATTCCACAGATTTCTCTCTAACGGGTGCCACGTTCGTTCGCCCTCCGCAGTCAGGATGATGTGTCGGAAATCCAACTGTGAAATAAGTTGAACAGCCAGATTAACAGAGATACAAGCGCAGGTGGAGACGGAGACATGGATACGGAGAGGGAGGGGGATGATCTCTCTGCAAGATGCCAAACCTGACAGCACAAGAGGTTTGATTCCTACCAAAGCAAATCTGCACTTTGGCTTTTCTGCTGTTCTCATGAAAAGGAAGAATGAAGAAAAGAGAAGTGGTTGTCAAATGGGCCTTTTCCTGATGTCAAAGATGATCATTTTCACCTCCATGGTAGCAGAAAAGATCGCTTCATCTCCAGCAACCAAGCAGAGGAGAGTTTAAACAAAGCAGCCATTAGCAGCTTCAGTCTTTAAGTTTCCTGTTGGACACTAGGGCTGTGTAATAATATCGATTTTGCGATATATATCAATATTATCTTTCCTAGAAAAAAAAATCGATATTCATCCGCAAGCATCGTAGCATCCAACTGTCACCTTGCTCACTCACTGCTGCTTCGCCAGGAGAGTGATTAGGTCATCAGATTCCTTCAGATGTTAAGTGTCAAGGTTAAAAAGGTATCAAACTATTCAGAGCAGGGTACTTGGTGCACTTTATTTACTTTACAAATGCATGTAAGCTAGTTTGTACTGTTTCAATTAAAAGAAACATGTTTTCTCACCACTTCTTTGATTCTTTTTGTCCAGCTGTCGACTTTAAGTCTGTGTCCATGTCCAACCAGAGCCAGGTAAAGTGTAGTTGGTGCTTTTAATCAGTTTTCAGTTAAATTAATTCAATCCAACTCTATATCACCAAAATCACTCTGTCCCTCTAAAATCTTTCAGAAAATCGCAAAAGTGTATTGAATTGTATCGTTTGCTGAATATTGCAATATATATCATATCGTGAGCAGAATATCATGTATCGTATCATTAGATTATTGCATCACTACAGCCCTGTTAGACACCCAGAACTATCAGCTTTAATTCATCCTTAAATGATGAATTTAAATGATGCCCAGGAGCATTTAATCAGTTTTCATTACGTTGCCTCCAAGTGGGGGCGCTACAGAGAGCTGCTGCTGCTCTCCACTCAGAGAGAAAGGATCTGAATGAGGCCTATAGTCTGAGATTAGCAGAGCCTGGTAACTGAGGAGGGATTGGCTGCGTTAGCTACACCGGCTAATGTTAGCTAAACCAGCTAATGTTAGCTAGCATCGCTCTGAGCTAATTCAGCTTCCCATGATGCATTTTCTTTGGAATATTTAGAAAAACTATGGAGAAAAAACAACATAAAACCAATGGGTAAAATTTACCCAAATAATTAGGACTTCCACAGAAAAATCTGCAAAGTTCAGGTCTGGTTTTTCTTCAACAAGAAATGAAATCTTTATAAAAAGTGACAACATGTTGCCTCATTAAATGACCTAAGAAAACCTACGTTAACGCTACTGCCATGGAAGCAAAGCTACGTTTTGTTCGCCTTTTTAGCCAAAGTTATGAAGAAGGCCCAGATCACTTTGCTGAGTGATCTGGGATATTTTTTTAATCAGCAGTAACTTCTGGGTCTGATCGCAGCGTCTCTCTGTAAACACCAGCTCTGCCTCCCAGACCTACAGCAGCTCATTAAAGTGACTCACAAGGTTTTCGGCTTCCACAATTAAAGTCATTTTTAGTTGTCGTCTACAGTCAATGCTGTCGTTTTTGGGGATAACTGCTGCTGATGCATATTAGAAAGTTTTTCCAACCACAAAAGGACAAATCATCATCACCCAGTGCTAGTTTTTACTAGTCTGTGTTGTTTTTCCTCAGTGTCTTTGAGCTACAACAGGTTCGCAGTTCTAAAGCCGACTATTTTTTTTTTTTACAATATCATTCACACTCCAGTAGAAACGTCCAGCACAGCTGCAGACAGAAGGATGCAGGACGGGAGTCGGACGAAACGTCAACATGAAGCTCATTCCAGGTCATTTAATCTCTAATCTGAGTCACAGAAACTCTCAGAATCTCCAAAACAAGCCTGAGGCCACAAGTTAAACTTTTATCCAGATTAGTCAAACCGTGAGGGCCCAGATCCAATAAGAGCTGGTTTAACCTCTTGACCTTTCAGGTTGACCTTTCTGGATCCTGCCAGAGTCGCTTAATTAAATGCAATTCATCATTTCACTGGAGAAACAGTTCAAAGTGAACATATTTAATGGTTCTTTTAACAAATAGAGGAGATGGAGAAGTTTTCATGTCCAGGGGACAGGAAGTGAAACAGGAAGTGATGTCATGAGGTTAAATCTGCAGGTAAACGTCTCGTCTCCAAGCGTTTCATTCACTCCCTTCACCGAGTCCAAACATTTCCTGCTCTGCTTCGGACCCAGCCGGACCGGACTGATCTGGACTCTGTGGTCCTGAAGGATGAGGGAAGTTAAAGATGGCTGACGCTGCGGCTGAACTTCTGCTGCGAACTGGTGGAGTTATTTCCAGCTCTGCCTTTAACCTTTCCATGCAGGTGCTGAGATTCCTGACCTTTACAGCCTGCAGCTCCCCGCTGCCTCTGAGTGCTTCTGATCGCTACAGAGTGGAGCTCTCAGCATGTGGAAATGCACTCTGCTTGTGTACGAGTGCGCTCTCGTCCGTTTCAAGTGCACGACCTTCTTTGTGTGCCGACTTGCTGCAGAGCCATGCGAGGGGGCTTTGTATGGGGAAACTCGATTTGACACGAACACAGTGAAGATTACCTGTGTCCAGACAGTTATTGCCTTACAGACAATAAGAACCACCATCACTCACTTTTAAAGGTCAATGTGCTGAAACAAGGGGCTTCGCCAAGCCGGAAATAACCTTACAAAAGACCCACAGGAGACACAGTGGGGAGGAAGGGTGGAGGTGAGGAAGAGGAGGAGAGTTGGAGGGCGGCTAACTCCACCACAGCAGGCGTCTTGGGGTGTTTTCCCACCTGACAGTCCAGTGGACTCAGTGAGCCTGGAGACCAAAGCTGCAACGTTTGTTACATTTCCAGCTGCTGCAACCTGTTCCCCTCCTGGCCTGTGGGGGCGCTGCACCAAGAACCACTGAAGGAAACAACCAAAAACCTCTGAAGACACTGAGAGCAACTTCCTTCTTCACCAGATGGAAACAAGATGGAGGCGTCAGATTTTAGCGGTTGGAGGATTTCTCTTTAGGCTAAAGACCAGGAGCCATTTCTGCTGCTAGCGCTAGGCTAACATGTTAGCTTTGGTTGTATTTACATAATATATTGATGTTATTACATCAATATATTAATATCTTTTTAAGCATTTACAAATTACAAAAAATTCATCTCTTAAAGCCTTATATTCTTCAAACCAGTCCCATCACTATCAGCCAAACAAACCTCATAAAACAGGACGAGAACATCTAGCTATTTCATACATCTGAGTCTATAGCGGTATAACTGGGTACATTCAGCAAGGGGTAAATGTAATGGATCTATTTTAAATGACGTTGAGGTTGAGTTGTAGTGGACTACAGTGGACCCTGTAGTCCACTTCCTGCTTTTGGAGCGGTCTCCGGTCCGCTTGGCGTTCACATTCAAACTGAACCCAGACTGAGGTTTGGAGACCAGAGTTTGATTACATGCAGAAATTCAGCCATTAAAGGGTTAACAGCTGATCAGCATCTGGTCACCTGCTGCTAAACAAAGTTTTTTAAACATTTGTTTCCCCAATTTTAACTTCTTTTATGGTTAATAAGCAATGACAACATTTGAGATGTGACTGAAATGAACATGACAAAGATCCAAATCAAACTGATCAGATTTCTAATTGGATGTGAATCAGAGCCGTTCAGCAGCCGTATGACTTCTAATCTGAGGATTTTTATCCGTCTGTCTCTGCTGCTGCTGACCGTTTATCTCAGATGTTGACCAGAAATGTTTTCCTCGGGTCACATCCTCTGATCTCAGATCAAATCCGCCGAGTCTCATTAGGTTTTCTGTTTAGAAGCAGAGACACTGAGCACACAGCGAGTAAACAAATATCCATAACAAGGACAAAATGCTCCTCCATCGTCCTGAAGCCGCTCGGCCTGCAGCGACTCGCTGCTCATTAGCTCAAACTTCTAGGTAGAAAACCTTTTCATTCTGCATCATATTATGGTTTTAATGATATCCATGGTTTTCCGTCTAAAAACAACATTTTCTGCATGAAAACTTTTCAAACTTAAACCATTTTGTTTGCAAAAACCATTAAAGTAGTTTTGCAAAACAAAGATTTTATAGTTTAGCCCAGAGCTGAGATAAATATTTGATTAAATAAAGGTGGGAATCTTATGCAGGGAACTGAATATTCTCCTCCTTGTTTCGGTTCGTCCGCCCACAGCAGCAGTAGATCAGTTCGGCCCAGAATACCCAGAATCCCCGGCGCTGCCCCTCCCACAGGCAGCAGCCAAACAGGAATCGATAAGTCTCTCAGCAGCTGCTGCTGTGGCCTGAATGTGAATAAACAGCCGTACGTTTTAGTGCAGGATCGATGCAGGTGGACGGATGAATGGCACACAAAGAGCGCCGTGTCCGTGCATGCGCTGCGACAAAGCCGGCGACTCCTGCGTCCAACTGCTCCTTCACCAAGGGCCGATCGATGGATGTGATGGATCAGTGACAGGTACGGCCATCAGCCAGCAGCACTTCCTATTCAGACACATTTCAATCACTCCCTGCCAGTCAAACATTCCTCAGTCTGCTTCAGGCTGACGGCGCCGCTCATCTGGGTTATTATGTCACCACAGAACCTGCTGCTGGTCCAACCTGGCAGCAGGACTGAAGAACCAAGTTTCTGCTACGATCCACGGCTTCCACGCCTTCACACAGCAGGCAGGCTGAATGACCCAATTCTGATCCTTTCACCCCAAAAACGTCAGATCTGTTCCACTTCCAGATGTGGAACTAAATCAGACCCGATAGTTTTCAAATGCCTGCAGTCTGAACCATCATGTCGCATTTTGTCCGACATTGATGTGAGACATGCGTCATAATTCTGCAGCAGAAGAAGACAGACAGAAAATCCAGATGGAAACAATGTCTGAAAGACGTCTGTCAGTGAAGCAGAGGAGTAAAGGGAGGATGATTGACAGCGCTAAGCCCCTCCTCCTGGCTCTGATAGGTTGTTTCTAGGTAGCATTGGGAGAAGGCAGAGGAAATGAGTTTTTCTCAGATCATCTCTCTCCTTAGGTTCAGCAAATACGTAAAAAAATAATGACAAAAGTTAAATTCTGCAGCTTTAAAGCAGATCTTTCTATCAAACATGTAATTAAATGAGTTGGTTATTTCTATGGCTCCAGCAGGTGGTGCTGTTGATCCTGGCAGCTCTTACAACTTTACTAA
Organism: Poecilia latipinna; assembly: GCF_001443285.1. NCBI lineage: Eukaryota > Metazoa > Chordata > Actinopteri > Cyprinodontiformes > Poeciliidae > Poecilia > Poecilia latipinna. The sequence continues at coordinate 409,423 of NW_015113047.1, forward strand.
CATCAGAAACAAGAGAACCAGAGGAATCGCTTCAGCTGAAGAATCGATGCAGCTGCACTGAACAGAATCAGAACCAGCTTTATGCTAATCAGGAGCTAAAGACACAAAGCATAAAAACTATCTTAACATTTACTTCTAGTTACTTCTGGACAGAAGCTGGCTGGTTAGAGAGAGCTGTAGCCAAGCATGAAGGAAAGTTGAGTGGAAGGAAAAACTCTTCATTAAGCCATGATAATTAGTAACATGTCACTTTGTGTTGAATTAATTAAAACAATGTATTGTTCTGTCAGGTCATTCCATCAACATGGACACTTAAAGCACGACTTATTGGGATTCACTTAATGATGGAGCAACTCCAAGAGAAACAGAAAACGTTGTGGAGGAACGAAGGCTGGGTGCCAGAAGTCCCCTCATGTCTGCAATGGGCAGCTGATCAGAGAGCTGAAGCACCAGAACAGGTAATTCTTCCTCCAATAGTCACACTCATCTCCATAATGACTCCAACTAAAATTAACGAGTCTTCAGAGAATACAGCGCGCTGAAGAGCACACAGACATGAATCAGAGCTCATCAGCTCAGCAGACTGAACAAAGAAACTTTCCTGCTGCTTTGCCTCTTTCCTTCCATGACTGGCCAGGAAGCAGAGAAATCCCAGGGCCAGGCGGCAGCTTGGCCGGACCCGGCCTCTGGAGGCTGAGCAGGCGGCAGATGGAGGGAGCACACCGGGTCTTTACGGGCGCAGCGCTGCAGCTCGGGGCTTCAGCCCCCACAATGCTGAGACGGTTCCTTTCACTTCCCTCTGCGCCGATATGAAAGGGCAGAGGCATCAAGCATCCCACAGTAATGACAGCTTGAAGAGTGAAAGCTGAATAAATGCAGAGGAGGAGGAGACGGGCAGCAGAGGTCAGGAGCGTCGGGTCAATGCGAGGAACTCGTATGACTGAGAATCGCTCCAATACTGAAGGTTTTATTTGGTCCAATAACAGACAAAATGAATAAAACAGCAGCGTGTATCACGGTTTGATAAATATCACATACTATTGGTTCTCCCCTAGTTTTGATTTGTTCTTAACCAATTTAAACTTTATTATTCCTCATTTAAATATTTGAGATATGTGTATGCAATAAATAAATAACCGCCAGTATATCTACTTTTCTTTTGTTCTAAAAAAGGAGAAAAGTTGGAAAAACAATTCCCATTATTGGCCTTACTGTTAAATAGTAAGGCAAATAGACATGGGTTTACAGTCCTAAACCCATGTTTGTTTATTCTCACTACTAATGTTGCACTTTTCCTTCTACCTTGATATTGTATTTGTTAAACAATAATAAAATAAAAAAACATAAATAAATATGTCTGTATTAATGTGCTTTTAGCAAAGCTACTTTGCAGATACAGAACATAAACTAGTTATTTATTGCCTGGTGAATTACACGGTCAAGCCAGTGAAACTAAAAGTAAAACAAAATTGCATATTATTTAAATAATCAAACTTAAATCTCAGATTTAAACCTTTGAAGTGAAGCATATGAGGATATCATCCCCAAAGGTTTAACTAATAAAATATAAAGCACATGGTTTACCCTTTGAATGCCTTACATTATATAAGACATCAGCATCAAAGCATGCTGCGCAATAAAGAGCTAGCATTGTGCTAATTAGCTGCTAATGTACGAAATAATCCATAAACCACCGGTCTATCGGTTAGCTTAAAGCTAATCTGACAAAAACACATTTCTCAACATTTTACAAAATAAAAATTCAACTCACCACATAGGGAAATGCAAGTACGAAGTATTTTTGTTTCGTCTGCAGACGGAATAAACTACTTCCGGTCCGGCGTCTACTCACTTCCGGGGTTCCTTAAATCATTGTAAATACCCTTTAGAGCCCTCTAGTGGAACGGAAAGGAATGACCCCAACATCACGAAAGAAACTCCTCCATACTGGACTGGAGATTAAAAGAAAATTAGATACATTTATCAGCACCTATTTTTTTAATTCAGTTAATTTAGGTTAGATACCACCTTACTGAAAATATTAAGTATTCCACTAAATTATTGAGATTTAAATAATTAAATTTCGTCTTGTCCAAACAGAAAAATGGATTTTATGAATTGTGTTTCACTAGTCACAGCCTTCAGAGGTCATGATTCAACAATAAGAGAGAGACACTGAGCAGAACCAGTGCTGCTGACCCAAAAGAATACAAAGACACGTCTCACGTTACCCAGAAACGTCTGGAGAAATGTTCCCTGGTCCCGTTACATCTGAACATCTAACAGCTTTTCAGAAACATGGTGGTGACGGTATCATGGTCTGGGCCGCTTTGATGCTTCAGGAAGACCTGCAGTAATTAATGAATGGAGATAAATCTGAAGAATATTATCTGAAAACCCATTCCTGGCCTGCACTCTAGCCCAATTTGGGCTTTGAATAGGACACTTTAGGGTGGCTTAATTAAAGTTCAGACTTCAATCCACTCAATATCACTCCCTCCAGTTTTTTATTATATTTGAGCAAAATCAAAATGCTAAATTGCTAGTTTATTGCAAATGTTTCACGAAAATGGTCAAACATTTGAATTAAACTGACGCCAAATCCCACCTGTAGGTGGCAGTATTTATGATCTCCACAATGATGCCTCAGCCTTATTTAATGTGAATTTATAGTCTAGATCAAAGTGGACTGTAACAGAAAGTCACATTTATTGTCATACATAAATGCAAATATCACAAAATATCTTACAAATATTTAGAAAGAAAG
>NW_015113047.1:414747-429476 GCF_001443285.1 Poecilia latipinna
TAATTTAGGTTAGATACCACCTTACTGAAAATATTAAGTATTCCACTAAATTATTGAGATTTAAATAATTAAATTTCGTCTTGTCCAAACAGAAAAATGGATTTTATGAATTGTGTTTCACTAGTCACAGCCTTCAGAGGTCATGATTCAACAATAAGAGAGAGACACTGAGCAGAACCAGTGCTGCTGACCCAAAAGAATACAAAGACACGTCTCACGTTACCCAGAAACGTCTGGAGAAATGTTCCCTGGTCCCGTTACATCTGAACATCTAACAGCTTTTCAGAAACATGGTGGTGACGGTATCATGGTCTGGGCCGCTTTGATGCTTCAGGAAGACCTGCAGTAATTAATGAATGGAGATAAATCTGAAGAATATTATCTGAAAACCCATTCCTGGCCTGCACTCTAGCCCAATTTGGGCTTTGAATAGGACACTTTAGGGTGGCTTAATTAAAGTTCAGACTTCAATCCACTCAATATCACTCCCTCCAGTTTTTTATTATATTTGAGCAAAATCAAAATGCTAAATTGCTAGTTTATTGCAAATGTTTCACGAAAATGGTCAAACATTTGAATTAAACTGACGCCAAATCCCACCTGTAGGTGGCAGTATTTATGATCTCCACAATGATGCCTCAGCCTTATTTAATGTGAATTTATAGTCTAGATCAAAGTGGACTGTAACAGAAAGTCACATTTATTGTCATACATAAATGCAAATATCACAAAATATCTTACAAATATTTAGAAAGAAAGTAGCTCCATGAAATCAGTGATTTTGATTGTAGAAAATCAAACTCGTTAAATCCTGGAGGGACATTAATATGCTGCATAATTTACCTTTAACTGGTTGTAAACCTTCAAATTAAGCAAAGCAGAGTGGGTTAACCTTCCTCCCCAGAGATTTTAAAGACTCGTTATCGGTCATCAGACCGGTCTGGAAAGATTCAAATGTGACCAAAAAAAGTTAAAACTGAAGAAATTCATAAGGGAGTTGAATATTTTTTCACTGCTCTACATCTGTGCAGAAACAATGAGTTCAACCAGTAGAAACATGTCCTGTTTGTGACTCAGAACAATTTTTGTAATAAATTTGAAAAAAATCCTGCAAGTATGAGGCCGGTGACTAAAACAAATTGCTCCATACAGCAAAGTGTAACAACAGCAGGCCGCACTCATTTCCTCATATATCTTCAGCTTCCTGAACTAATGTAGCATCTCTTCAAATTGAGGGCTCCACGGGAACGTTGATGAGTAAACCTTCGCCACGATGGGTGCACTGCTGTGTGCGAGATTGGAAAGGACAGGGAGGACAGAGTTCTTGCTCAAACATGGAGACTCACACTGTTCCACTTTGTTACACACACTCCTGCAGACCTGTGGCTCCGACACTTGGCTCAGTGTTTATAGCAGAGGCCCTGCAGTTACTCCATCCAGCGACGTGAAGTTTGAAGGGAAAGGCGGCGCGTAGGAGGTGATCAGGCCCGCTCTCTGACGTGAAGTGAAATGGCTTGTAGAGCACTTCCTCTGCAGGTGTAATTGATTGTGTGTGTGTCGACGGCAAACTATGTAGACGGAGGGAAAAATGGCTCCTTTCATAAAGCAGATACGGGTCTCTGCAGGAAGAACCAGGCTGTTTGGAGTCAAAGAACTGTTTCATTTATCCAGCAGAGACATGCAGACCGACTCCAGGAACGCTTCTGATGCTGATATTCCATCAAACATAACGTTTATTAAAAGTGTTGGATTTTTCTGAAATAACTCAAAAACATTTAGTTTTTCCACAACTTATGGATTCACTGAAAACAGGGACAAATGTTTGGGTTTAACAGAAATAAATCAAACACAATCTGTTAATAATCACAATATTTAATTCAGATAGAAACAAAATTCATTCATTCAAAATGTAACTCGTATCATTAAAGTCTCTTCAAAGAGTTTCCAGTAGCAGTCAGTGCTGCAGTGAATCTGAACATGCCTCTGACTGAAGACTGTAGCTGTGTCATGCTAACATGCCAACAGCTCCATATCCAGGCAGCAGAGACGACATTCCACAGTAACATGACTGGATGGCTCCATCAGCTGCTAAGCCACCTCTTTTGCTTTTGCTGCTCCTCCTTAAATTTGTCTGGATAGAAAGACGCTGGAGTCTGGGATGTGATCCTTCGATGATGAAGGAAGAGATGGTTTGAACCACTTCCTTCTCAACTCCTCTGGGGAGAGGGGTCAAAGGTCAGGTGTTATTTGAGCTTTTGAGACGCTAATCAGCTGCTCCAAGTAGTAACAACACACTGTTGCCATGGTTACGCATTACAACAGTCCAAAAGTGAAAAAAAGTAAAAATCCTTCCAGCTGCACAGCATCCAGACAAACAGGCGACGAATAACATCCAATTCTTCTTACAGTGGCAGTTCCACCAGGAGCCGTTTTAGTTTATTCATCAACGGTTTTCTAGACGCGCGTTTCTGAAATCACCAAGTTTCTGCAGATCACAGGCAACAGAACAGACACAGCTGGAGATAATAATAGCCTCTGAAGCCCCGCCCACTCTGACCCGGGTCGATATAAACGGATGTGTTTCCGTTTTCCCATCTGAACACAAACTATATCTGGTGAAAAGAAAATGGAAATATGAAAATGCTTTTCAAAGCAGAACTATTGGTGTGATCAGAAGGAATGGATGTCTTCAGTTGCAGCTCAGGTGAGCAGGAACAGGTGTTTCCACTTTAATTACCTCACAAACTGCTAAGTTTCCATTTCTGGGAGCGAGTGGAGCACAGCTGGGGCCTGCTGGGCGCCAGGGCACCACAGGTCCACGGACAGACAAACAATCACTTCAGGAGAGATTTATTCTAATATATTCATGGTTGGATCCTCCAAATGTCATGTGAGTTAATCTGGGAGATGAAGCTTATGATGAAGAGGAATGGGATCATGGGATGAGATGCAGTAATATCCAGGGCGGCAGCGTTAACCAGAGGGGGGGACTGATGCGCGGCGGCCAGAGCCAGAGGAAAGTTGTCAAAGTCAAAGCTGAAGGCAACAAGCAGGACGTTTCCTCCGACTGGAGTCACTTTGGAAAACAGATACAGGAGGGAAGATCAGAGCTACATTTGTTGTTTCCATCAGGTGTAAGTAGAAATGTTTCACTGAGTTTATGGCAGATCCTCCTACAGACGGCAGGTTTCAGTTATGAAACATTTAGGGTTCATTCTCAGCAGCCTCGGTCGGTCCGCTTTGGCCCGGCTCCGGTCCGCTTTGGCCCGGCTCCGGTCCGCTTTGGCCCGACTCCGGTCCGCTTTGGCCCGACTCCGGTCCGCTTTACTCTGACTCCGGTCCGCTTTGGCCCGACTCCGGTCCGCTTTTCTCTGACTCCGGTCCGCTTTGGCCCGACTCCGGTCCGCTTTGGCCCGACTCCGGTCCACTTTACTCTGACTCCGGTCCGCTTTAGCCTGATACCGGTCCGCTTTACTCTGACTCCGGTCCGCTTTACTCTGACTCCGGTCTGCTTTACTCTGACTCTGGTCCGCTTTAGCCTGATACCGGTCCACTTTACTCTGACTCCGGTCCGCTTTAGCCTGATACCGGTCCACTTTACTCTGACTCCGGCCCACTTCTCGCTATCAGCTGGTTTCCGCTGAACAGTCAGTGATGCTGCAGAACAACATCGCTGAGTGAACTGAACTCTAACTCAGTGATTCTTAAAGTGATGGCGTCTCAGAAGACTGAAAAAAATCCAAAAATATTTTTAATAATAGATTTTTATCTCTTTTAAAATTACAAATGCTTTGTGTTTTTAATCGTTATTCTAAAATATAAGTGGAACTTATTGAAATGTTTGACATGCAGATCTTTCTGATTGGGTGTCAGTCAAGTTACTTCGTTCCTTACGTTAACATAGCAGGCGTGAAATGGAAAAGCTTCAGACAAGAAAAAGAGAATGAAGGTCCAGCAGCCCTGAGGTGGAGAAAACTGTTTGAAAATGAAATAAAACACAAGAACTCCTGTCAGAAGGTAACAACTGGTTAGCAGATGAACTAAAGTCCATGTTTCTTTATCGTCATCAGCAGATCTAAGGGCACCAACTGCCACCATATTAACTTCAGATTACCAATAATAAAAATAATAAAGTTACAAACTGCAGATGATGTTTACCTGCTAAAATCTACATGATTATCAGAAAAGCCTGCAGCCTCTGCAGCCTTGTGACAGGAAACTTTCTGGAAGCTGATGAGAAAAGTGAAGCAACATGGAAAGTTGAGGAAATGATCAAATAGACGAAGCGGGACCTTTCTGCTGTTTTCTCATCATTACAAAGCTACAGGCGCCGACTTCCTGCTCGCCTCGTCACCATCCAGCCACGCCGCCACACAATCAACAAATAAACTCGGCGGCTCTCTGTCAAACGCATCATTATCCTGAACGCGGTGCGTCAGGCCAACAGCGCGCTGCTTGTCTAACAACGCCGGCTCTGTCCTCCAAAGCTTCCCCAGAGCTCTGGACACTGTTTACATAAACCGGCCAATTTAGCCGCGTTACAGAGAACCGGGTCGGCCGCTTCGCCACACACACAAACGACGGGTCCAATAACAAAGTGCAGCTTATTACAGACTGACAGCTAACTGACAGAGGAGCCAAATGAGATCCGTTTATGGCACAAGTCGTGATAATCCCAGATATTTTACAGAAGATGAAACAAAGCTGAAGGACAGACGGACGCAGTGGAGACATCCTGGTCATCAGAGCGCCGGGCCGGACCGAGTCAGCTGCTAATTCAGAACCTGGAACCGAGGCCTGCATGACGGAGCAGCAGGGGGTCCAGGGGACGGGGAGAGTCCAGACCGGGCTGAGCGGGTTGGACACGTTGATTCAAACAATCTGAGAAAAGAAATCACTTATGAAACAAAGACGTGTTCAGGGCAGAACCACCTGACCGGGTTCAAGTCCGTCTGTCCGAAAGAACACTGCAGACACAGAAACCTAAAAACATGTAAATGTTCTGGAACATGTCAGAGGAGCAGCGTTTACTCCCAGCAGTTTTCTGTCTGATCTTTACAAAGTCTGAACGGTTCCAGGTCCTCTCCAGTCACTCATGCTTTGACTAGGCCACGGTTTAAACCAGGAGGCAAGTTAACGGAATATTTTCCATATTTGAACGACTGCAATTCACACCTCTGACTAGATGCTCCAGATTCAAAAAGATTTGAAACTTTACGCACAAAGTTCATCGCAGAGGAAACTAAATCGATGAAAAATAAAAATCCCGTCTGAACACAGAAACAAACCCACTTATAATTTAAGCCATTTAACCTCATTGGTCATATATTGTTAGTTGGTTGAATATTAATTACATTGAAAATGAAATGTAGCTGAACAGCCTCTGTCGTCAGTGTCACTATAAAACTTCACAGGTAAAATACATTTGTTTTGTCTGGTGCCTCTGAACCGGGTCAGGAAGTTCTGCTGAGGTTCTGATGAACGTCATTTGATTCAGGGAAGGAACTAAAACATGGAGGACACTGGCTCTAGAAACTGTTGCTTTAGACAGAAGGCTAAGGAATTTGTTGATCCTATCCCTGACTGATACTTTTATCTCCATTATTCTGCCTTATTTGCAGCTGATCCAAACAACTCGGAGTGTCGGAGTCTCTACATGTTCTGGAATGATTCGTCCTGGTATTCCAGCATCAATCTGCTGACCTGAAGCTCTCCTCCTCTGTTTCCTCCATGTGTCTCATGTCGGCGCTGGAGCGTGAAAGCTTCTGGATCGTGTGTTTTTAGACTCGGCTTCCGGCCTCAAAGGAGCTCATTGATCGCCGCCATGTTTAACATACTCCCTCCGCTTTTTAAGGCCCGCAGCGAACAAAACCCTCGCCATCGACCCCCGAACCTCACCTGCTGGTGGAGATCAAAAGCCCATCTCCACCCCACACCCACTTCCTGCTCAGCTGCCGGTTGCCGAGGTGAACCATCGCCACGGGCAACGGACCAAAAGAGAAGGAGGAGGACCGGGAGGAAGGAGGTGAGCCGAGAGGAGTAGTGAATAGATGTGAGAAGAGGGCATGAAATCGATGAGGCCGTGCAACAGCTTTTCAGTTTCTGTGCCCACACACACACAAGCACACACACACACACACACACACACACACACACACACACACACACACACACACACACACACACACACACACACACACACACTCTCTAAAATAAAGCAGAGCGAGATGACCTGGCATTTATGATTGCCAACATCCTCGTCCACGCTGCAGGAACGATGAGAACGATCCGTTCATCCCTCCCTCACAAGTTAAATGTTTCGTCTATTTTTAGAGCCGCACAAATTAATCTTCTCCACCTCCGCTGACATGAATATGAGTTTTAACTTTAATTCTCCCATAATTAAAGCCGAGCTGCAGCAGGCGTCATGCAGCAGGTTTCAAGAGTTTCATTCCTCACAGAGGCGGAGTGGAGAAAGGTCTGCTGTTTCTTTTAAATGTCACTCTGCTGAAACGCGCTGCGTTTAGGCGGCAGCAGCACCACTGATATTTACCAGGCAGGGAAATTAGAGCGGCTGCTTTTCACGCTGGCAGCAGAGGACGCCTTCATGAAGACATGAAGCCAATACCTGACTGAACCAGAGCTCTGAGCAGGTCCTTCAGATCCCACTTATTCTCCACTGATCCAAACCCAGACCCAGAACTTTTTAATAAAGGTTTTACTTTTTTTATCTTCCTGCAGATATCGATTTCTAAACTCTGACTTTTCTACAAAAACTGAAATTACTGATGAAAACCTGAACGTTTGGATGCCATTGAAAGGTACCAGAGAATCTATGGCCCAGTTCTGGTTCTGAGTCCATTATGCTGGGATTACTGGGACGATGTTCACTTACTGGAGCTGCACAGTACAAGACGAGAAAATCACAGCAAACAATAGAAACGATCAGAAACTGAGCTCTGGTGAAAACAGACCGACAGTGAAGTTCCCACAGCATGATACCGCCACCACCAGGCTTTCAGACCAAACTCTGACCTGGTCAGCTCATTTCCACAGGTCGCCTCATCGTTCGTCATTCTGTGGGGAATTTTCCAAAGCAAACCGTTTGAGATTTTCTACTGGATCAGAACCGGATCCATCATTTGAGGGAAATGTTTGAGTCTCCATATATTTGCCGTCATTCCTGTAAATCTTCCTCTGATGAAGGCAGATCATTTGGGATTAGTAATCTGGTTTCGGCTCTCGGTTTGGGGTGAACAGTATCTGATCCAGGACCAGTTCAGTATTTTTAATATTGCAGAGAAAACTGTTTCCAGTTTTATTGAAGGTTTTGGGTGACGCTGCCACCTGGTGGAGACTTCTGACAGTTCAACTCCAGCATGCAGCGATTCGATGGACGTCATGTTAGCAGTGTTGCTAACTCTGCTAGCAAAAACAAGCCCATGATGCTGAATTGTTATTTTTGCAGCTATTGCATATTTATTAACCCATTAATCCCTGGATCAGCTGTTTGGTCTGATGGTTTAAAAGAACATAAAACTTTCTGTTAGTAAACCTCCTGCTTTAAATGCTGCAACAAAAGTTACTCAGAAAAACTAAAATCATCCTGAATGTTTAATTCAGATGAACACATTTTGCATGGACTGGCATCAAACTTTCATATCGTTCCGAATTGTTCTTTCACAGCAGCAGTGGCTCTGGCAGCAACAGGTCAAAGGTCAAACCCACAGTTCAGCAAACATTTAAGAAGCCAATGAACTCACATCAATGAACAGAAGAAAATAAAATCAACATTCTAGAATCATTTAGTGATATTTTTACCTCAGGCTGTTAGCTAGCTGTGCTGCTAACTCTGTTGCTTAGCCTACGATGCTAACTTGTTATTTTTACATTTATTGCACATTTATGAAATACTGCAACAAATCAGCATAAAAAGGTTACTGAGTAAAACTGATACGGATCAATACATTTTGCATAAACTGTTTCATATTTATAATTTTGCTGCTGTTAATCCCAGAGGAGCCAGAAGGATCCGGGTCCAGATGGAGGAGGGGAACAGCACGGGGTACTGCTGGTCTCCATGGCGACCAGCCGCGTTCGGGTCAGCTCTCCAGCTGGGCCGTTTCAGCTGAAGCCTCGGCTGCGTGGAGCGGAGACGAGCCGCGCCGCACAAGAGCCTCCATTACGGCTGCAGCACAAGAGGCCCGCTCCATTATGGCTCCACATAAGGGCCTTCGCTCGGCTCTCAGTCATTCTAATGAGCAGAGGCGAGCGGCGCCGCAGAGCCTCTGACTGGGTCTGCGCCGGGGCTCGGCAGAACGGCTCCCACGCGGCTCCGCCGGCCCCCAATGCAGAAGAGCGCTCGAAGAGGATTGGGGTTTTTTATTCCTGTAATTGTGACGCTTCAGAGAGCTCTTAGGCAGAGATTTAATGGCGTCTAATGGAATCTCATCACAGAAAGAGAGAGCAGCGACAGAGAGGGAGAACACCGGCTAATGTCTCCATGTCCAGATTTACTGCAAACCCAATTAGTTTATAAATTAATAAAAATGCTATAATTTGCATGTGTGGTTCTGTTTATGGTGTTTAAGATCCTGATTTCATCCTGAATAAACTGAATCAAGTGTTTAAACATATTAAATACAGTTTATGATAATCACAGTGATCAGAGGATCACTTTACATTCAGAACCAACAGATCAGGATCACCTGCAGACGGAGCAGAAGATCACAGATAAGATTTACTTTCTACTGGATGATTTCCTGACAGGAAGCAGATAAAGATAATTAAAGCTGGACAATAGTGTGAGAGCAGAGCCGGAGTAAAACAGGAAGATTATTGGAATATAAACACCAGAACGACCAGGAAGACGAGAGAAAAGGTTCCCACACATCTGACCTGGAAACATGATTTAGATACTTTACAGTTTTGGAAAAAAAAAAAAATGTACGGTAAAATATTGGCATGTTTAATCTCAACTCCCTGTAAATATTGTTTCAGTTCATTCAACTATAATTCACTGATCCATCCTCTATAAACTCTGTTTTCAACCTGATGGTCCAGTGGACCCGGTTCTACTGGAACCAGAACATCTGCTCCACCTCCAGCTGCTCTGAGTCAAACCAACCTGTTCCCCTCCTGGCCTGTGGGGGCGCTGCACCAAGAACCACTGAAGGAAACCACACAAAAACCTCTGAAGACACTGAGAGCAACTTCCTTCTTCACCAGATGGAAACAAGATGGAGATGTTAGCAGCTGGAGGATTTCTCTTTAGGCTAAAGACCAGGAGCCATTTCTGCTGCTAGCGCTAGGCTAACACGTTAGCTTTGGTTACATTTACCCAGAATGCCCTCCACTTCCTGCTTTTGGAGCGGTCTCCGGTTCACTTGGCGTTCACATATTAGTTTGAAGAACCAGAGGTCAGAGGTCGATCTCTTGGTTTGGATGTTTTTCTCTTAATAAAATAATTTTAAATCTGATCTGAGTTTATTTTTGGTTCGTTAAATAATTTATTCAGATATGTGAAAAATTAAAATCTTAAATCAAGCAAATATTTAATTTTTAAATTTAGAGTAAATCAACTTTAATCTTCTAATTTATTGGGGGGTGCCCGTTTACGATGCAGTTACCATTTTGACCACAAGGTGTCTCTAATTATCACAAAATGCACCTTTAATAAATCTGCTGCTTCAAGAATCTATTTTCTCTTTGGTTTTTCCAACAAATTGAGAATGAAAACAAAAATAACTGATCAAATTCACATCAGGAACATGTTTCCTCATTGATGGCGTTTAATCCTCCAGCTTCAGCCGCTTATTAATCACTAAATACAGAATCAGATTTTATCTGGAAGGAAACAAACGTCTAACCGAGTTTATGGAGCGCAGCGTGACGGGAGAGAAAGACGTCAAGACGCAGCAAAGACTGACACACTGACAGCTGTCTACGACCCACCTGCACACACAAACACACACAGAGACAAACTTACATCAACACCAACGCCTGCTTTTATGCCACTTAGACAAAAGAAGCCTGATGCATTCATTAAATTATTAATCTCTATTTGTTTACTCGTCGTGTTTTGCTCAGAGTGATTTCATTGAGTCACCAGATGGTTGAGGGTTTAATTAACAACTTCCAAAGCAATAACTGGTGAGCTAGCCAAACACAAACACGCCGCTGCACAAGTCTGGTGAACGCACACGAACGCATCACCAACACCCACTTATCAAGTCAGGAAGTGAAAGAAACAAACACGTCTTTATGTTTCTGAACGTTTCCAACACATTTTCTCTGAATAAGCAGCAAACACTCTGACTGTTGGTTTGCTGGTTTCTTCTCTTTGCAATTTTTTGTCACATTTTGTCAAAACTAATTTTAATATCAAAGATAAACTGGTGGACGCTAGTCATTAGGATCTGAAGCAAAGAAACCAAGAAGTGAAAACTACAATGTGTTCTTTCAGGCCTCACGTCACAATCCTCTGAAGGTTTTCCTTCCACTCAACTTTACAGCTTGTTTGACAGTAATGTTTTGTATGCCAACAAGTTGGGAGTTTTCCCATGATTCTGCATCATAAGGAGGGAAGTTTATTTATTCATATTTAAAATGTCTTCATTGAGAGCAAAGTGAAGCTGTGTGCAGAAACCAGATCAATAAAACGATTCTGGTTCTGATAATCAGTTGTAACTGATGAGATTGAATATTCTGACTGAATCTTTCACATAGAAATAAAGCAAAGTACAAATTTAAATTGTGAAAGTTTAGTTTTCTGAAAGGTTCCTTGTGTGGTGCTGTTAAAGTGAGCTGCACGTGTTGGGGAGGTTTCTGCTTGGCCACCCAGTAAATAAGAAGAAAGGTTTATGATTTGTTGCTTAAATTAGAGGAAATGTGTTAGCAGAAGATGCTATCTTCAGTCTGAAACCTTAAATCTCAACTTTTCCTTTGGATTGAAAAACCAAATAAGTTCCTGGTTTCCTTCTCATCTCGTCTTTCAACTGACTCCTTTATCAAAGCGGTAAGTAATAATTTTTCCACTCAGAGCCAATAAAAAGAAGCTGCAGATCAATCAGACTGTGAAGGAAAGTGTGATTATGAAGCGGAGGAAGTGGCCTGTGGATCAGAGTATGTGTGCTTAAAGAGCCGCGGTGTGGAGAGCAGCCTGCAGCCGTCGGCTGTTTGCACAGCAAACAGGACAATGAGGATCTTCACAAGGATCAATGTCTTTCTGTTGAAAATGTCACTTCAGTCTGTTCATTAATCTTTTTCCACCAGACAAAACAAAGAGCTTTGTTAGTTATTGGACCATAAACCATCGCTCTGATAAATAATCCCTTCACTCACAACAAAGGGAAACGACTTTCTGTACATTTCCACCCCGAGTGTCTACCGTCCCTCTGCAGCAGGCCCATCCTGCTGGAGGCGACCGGGGCATTAATATTTACCCCACTCCCCCTACAGGGCACAACCAGGGTCTAACAACTTCTCACAATGTTTGCAATTCATCAAACTAAAGTTAAAAACCTCAGCAAGATTTTCAGATCGCCGATGGATGAATCTGTAAAGGATGAAGAGTTTCCAACCCATAAATGAACTGGCTCCCAGAATGCATTGCATGAACCCACATTCAGTTTGTAGGAGGTTCACAGTGTGAACATAAACTGAACCAGAGGAAGTCAACTCTCTTTACAGTGTTATTGTTCTTAAAGGGACAGTATCATGAAAAATTTACTTTTCTCAGCTTTTCATCATGTTGCTTTGATTCTTTCATGTGAATCTCTTTACAGAGAAAAGCTGTGCTGCAGGCAGACTGTCAGAGCAGGAGCTTCTTAAAGAGACAGAGGCCAAATTTCAAGGTGTCACGTTACAAAATAAAACTTTATGTTGCAGCATTTTAATAACTGAAGGTAACAATTATGTACCTGGTAAATACATAAAACTCCCCTTGAACAAAAACTAGTCACACTGAGGCCTGTTGCAATAATCAATACATCAATGGCATGATAAATTAAAGAAAGTTCAATCATTTTCATCATTTATCATTTTTCTTTTTACTAAAAACTGGATGACCAAAGTCTTCAGTTTGCTGTTTGGTTTCTTGTTTTGTTCATAATTTATTTAATTTGCCGTTTCTGTTTGGTTTATTTTGGATATTTAAAGTGTTTATTAGAAATTAGTTTATTGATCTTTCAAAATGTGTTCNTGNANTATTATGATGTTGCTGTTAAAATGCTTGAAAATGGTCTCAAAAACGACAATATTATCATTTATTGCAATAACAATTTATCGTCCAGCAAAAGTTACTCTAAACCAATCAGATTTCAGTTAAATCCTGGTTTGTTAGTGAAGTCTGGGAGGTGGACTCTGTTTTCCCTGAATTATTGTTTATGAGTATTGAGCATCATTGTGCATCATGTCTCCCATGGAGCTGCATGCCCTCGTCATTAGCGGAGACTCCAGTGAATGTCACAGGCGCTGATGTTAAAGAAAGCAATTAGCCGCGCTGGCATGTTCCGGTGAGTGGATGAGTAATGGCTGCCGGGGCAGGAGTGTCTATCCCTGATAAATGCTACTGTCCCCGGCTTTATTAGCACAATGAGTGACTGGGAAGGTGGGGGGGCAAGGTGACGGACCGCAGGGAGTGTCGAAGATAAACCGGGACTGACAGCAAAGAGCCGCGACTAAATGCTAATGCACCGAGTGACATTTCCGACATTAGCTTAGCTGCTGCTGCGCTGACGGACGGAAAAAACCCAAATACCAACACAGCGCCTCCCTGAACCCGACTCCTCTCTGCGACGCCCGGAGGAGGTGAAGACGGTCCGAGGGCGGAGATGTCGTCACCGGGCCTTTATCGCCGGCCAGCAGCGACAGGTAAAGATGGCGGCGTAATGAGACCAAAGGGGACAAAAGCAGGAGAAAAGACAACATCGATATTCAGGCCGAGAGAAGGAGGCGCTTCTGGGGAGTTTATAGCGACTCCAGCATTCTGTCCACTAAATCCCCCAGAGCTGCTGCTGTTGATAAACCCTCTGGCTGCTCTGCAGGATGATCTCTATCGCTGCCTTCAATTTCCAGGAGTTGCCCGACCATTACCGACAGGAGGCAGAAAAAAAGCCGAACTTTGGCTGGAAGTGGAGCGGCTGTCAAGGCGGAGCGGGTCTCATCTTTCTGGGTGGTCAGACATGATGGGCGCTGAAGCTGCGTCTAATTGGACGTATTTTTAACACGGAGCGCCGCGTCAGCCCAGGAAACTCCAGACTTCTGAACGCCACCTTTAATGGAATCTAATTAGGAGACGGCGGTGCGAACACACACTGGGTGTGTGTGTGTGGCTGCTCACTGAGCGGTTCAGGCACCTAATGCATTGTGACAACGTGTGTGTGTGTGTGTGTCCATGCATGCATGTCAAAAATTATCCCAGAAATCAATGAACCAAATATTAACAAAAAGGAAAAAACCTGAATATTCACAACTTTATAAAGTTTATAGCCTGTGAGGAATATTTATGTAAGACATCAGATAATTAATAACCTGTGAAAAGGTCAGGTTTGGTTTCCTCAGATCTAGAAACATTTCCGTCTTACAATAATTTAAAAATAAGGAATGGACGACGCTAACTTAGCAAAACCAGAAAATATTTATACCGACTTTCCTGAAACTGCACAACCTGGTTGATGGTCAATTTGTATCATTTATTTCATATTCACCCTTTAAAGCTTGTGATTTATAACAGTCTGAGAATTTTCACCGTCTCCTATGAGAACATATTTATTTCCCTCCAATAAGCTGCAAGTACCAGCAGGAGGCGCTGTTGGTTTGACCAGAGTCATAATCTTTACTCTCATGAATCCCCAGGGAATATCTAATATGAGATCTTCTAAAAATATTAACAGGTTAAACTGAACATTTTAGGGTTCATGATTTCTCATAATTCATAAAACAACTTTATTATGAAAAGAAAAACTGCTAGAGCTCTCAAGTTGCTTGGTAACTGTAATGGTGAAAGCAAATTAAGACACCACCGGCTCTTAAAATAAGCCGAATGTTTGCAGCATTTCTTATTTAAGCTCAAGGAAAGAGGAGAATGGAAAGTCAAAGTTTGTTAGTTTTCCACCTCACCACTGAAATCCACCAACAGAGGAAGACAGGAGCTCAGCGTGTTCAGGATGAACAATTGTTCACACAGGTCGCACCAAAAAATATGTAATTAGGTGCAAAGAGAGCAAAAGTACCGCCGGCTGAAAGCTGGTGGTGAAACCTGACGCAGCTGAAAAAGTGATGATAAAACTGAACATTTTGACTGATCCAGAGGTGGATTCAGCCTCCTTCAACTCCAGCCACAAAAACCACTACCAGAAATAAAAATGGTAGGTCTGTTAAATTGGCTAACCAGAAGTACAAGATCTTGTTTAGCAGTTTTTCAGCAAATACTTTGACGTTGTTGTTCAAAAGACGTAATAGATCTGATGGAACAACATGTTCCCACCAGAATATAAAAACATCTGCAGCACAGGAGGAACCAGATGAAACGCTCCGCTCATTCTCAGCAACACGGCCTAAAGTTCAGTAAAGGGGAATAAAACCAGATGGATTGGATGAAATGTTTTCAAACCTTTCAGACAAACAAGAAACCAAAACATTAAACCTGGACATCATTTATATCTAGCAGTTATAGTTTGGGTTTGCCTGAGTGTGTGACTCCAGTTAGAAGCACAGCATGCTGACAC
>NW_015113047.1:433599-434956 GCF_001443285.1 Poecilia latipinna
GTGTGTGTGTGTGTGTGTGTGTGTGTGTGTGTGTGTGTGTGTGTGTGATGATTACATCAGGGAAATTTCTCAGACACTCAGAGCCAAAATGTTTGCGATGTTTGGAGAGTAAAAGGTTAACAGGAAGGTCATTCCTGATGAGCGACTTACACTTTTCTGAACTATTAATAATTTATATAATTAAACTTTCTGCTAATTTCCAAATTAATTTCCGTCTCTCACCAAAGCTTGCATGGTCCGGCTCCCGGTCCAACGAAAACAGATTAAAGTCTCTTTAATGTATAAAATCCCCAGGCAGTTATCTAATATGAGATCTTCTAAAAATATTAACAGGTTAAACTGAACATTTTTAGGGTTCATGATTTTGACATGATTTTGACTTTTTTCTGAAAACTCTTAAAATCACAATTCTCATTTAGAAGTTCAGAATCCATAAAAAATGTCCCAAAATCATTTAAAAATAAAACCATAAATTCAGTCTGTTGGACACCATTTTCTACACAGGACGTCTGACATCGCCATGGAGACGGTGCTGAAGCAGAAAGCCCCAAAACAAAGACGGAACTACAAAAACTAAACTGGAAAATATTTGGACTCATTCTGGTTTTTACAGGATTCAGGAAGATCCAGCTTCAGATCAGAGCTCTGATTGGTCAGGAGTTACGATGAAGAAACGCATCAGTAGTTCATCTTTTATGAGCGACGTTCCTCCATCTTCACCATCATCATCATCCTCCAGTCCTCCTAAAGTAAAATCCAACCAATCGTATCACTTTGGGCTTTGTGACGGTGCTTCTGATAAACTCCGCCTACATTAAGAGTCGTCCAATCAGAGCTCAGAGTTTCCATAATGAGCAGAAGGAGTAAATGCTGCCTGCCGTAAAAAGCAGGAGGTTTTTGTTCAAGTCGTCCCTTCGATGGACCGCAGATCTGAAGGTGCAACTCGTTACTTTAACTTTGATCGCAAAGCAAGACGTCAAAACGAGAAAACCGACAAGCATGAACCGAAACCCTGGAGCCACATGGAGGACATGACGGCCCAACAGGACCTGCAGAAACCCGGGGACCCGGTTCCACCCGGTACTGCCCGTCCTGACCCGGTTCCACCTGTCCTGACCCGGGACCGCCCGTCCTGACCCGGTTCCACCTGTCCTGACCCGGTACCGCCCGTTCTGACCCGGTTCCACCCGGTACCGCCTGTCCTGACCCGGTACTGCCCGTCCTGACCCGGTTCCACCTGTCCTGACCCGGTACTGCCCGTCCTGACCCGGTTCCACCCGTTCTGACCCGGTTCCACCCGGTACCGCCTGTCCTGACCCGGTTCCACCCCGCCTCACCCGGTCCGACCCAGCCTGAC
>NW_015113047.1:438221-459090 GCF_001443285.1 Poecilia latipinna
CCAGTCCTCCTAAAGTAAAATCCAACCAATCGTATCACTTTGGGCTTTGTGACGGTGCTTCTGATAAACTCCGCCTACATTAAGAGTCGTCCAATCAGAGCTCAGAGTTTCCATAATGAGCAGAAGGAGTAAATGCTGCCTGCCGTAAAAAGCAGGAGGTTTTTGTTCAAGTCGTCCCTTCGATGGACCGCAGATCTGAAGGTGCAACTCGTTACTTTAACTTTGATCGCAAAGCAAGACGTCAAAACGAGAAAACCGACAAGCATGAACCGAAACCCTGGAGCCACATGGAGGACATGACGGCCCAACAGGACCTGCAGAAACCCGGGGACCCGGTTCCACCCGGTACTGCCCGTCCTGACCCGGTTCCACCCGGTACCGCCCGTCCTGACCC
Organism: Poecilia latipinna; assembly: GCF_001443285.1. Lineage (NCBI taxonomy): Eukaryota > Metazoa > Chordata > Actinopteri > Cyprinodontiformes > Poeciliidae > Poecilia > Poecilia latipinna. The sequence continues at coordinate 438,616 of NW_015113047.1, forward strand.
GGTTCACTATCTGACTGGTCTGATCGCGTCTCTCAGCAGCAAACAGTGAAATGTTTCTGCTGGGTTTCTGGGTCCAACGGGCCTCAGGAGAACCAGCGGTTCTGAACGTGGAAGTGGATTCTGGTGGGTTTCCTGCTGAACACGATCTGTGATTTAATAAGCAAATTATTCTAATCATAAACGTCTTGCCAAAGCAATTAGGGATAAATTATAATCTTATGATAAATGATCTTGTGTTGACAGCCTGGGGGAACACCGCAATCAAACATTAATTATTCAGCGGGTAATTAAGTTCAAAAGGTGATTTTCCTGCCTTCCTGGCTCTCTGACAGCTGCAGACCAGTTTACTCAGCCAACGTTGGAGTCAAACTCCGTCATTTTAAACCGTCTCTGACCCTCTGAATGGTCCAAATTTGGCCCGTCAGCACAGGAAGTGATGCAGATGAAAATATAAAATAATAATTTGATACAACGAGTATGGAGAGTTTTATTGAGGCAGTAAATCTTCTGCCATTTATGGAACTGAGTTAAATGTAGAAAATGTTTTGGAGTGAAGTGGTTCAGTTGCTAAGAGCAACACGTCAGATTTACCCAACATTTTAATCTCAAATAGGATCAATTACATGAAATTCTGATCATTTTCACTTATCAAAACGTTTGGTCACCCTGGATATAAAGAACCTAATCATTTTATTTAATTGTTTTATTTACTACATAGAGTGTGAAGTTCATCCATTTCTCTCCTGACTTTTCTGTGTGAATGTTTTTATCTTTTATCCTCTAGAGTTTATATTTTTATGGTTAATATCTGAATGTGAAGCCAAAGTTAAATTTTTGGTTTGTTCCACAATCTGGGCCAGTAGAGCCGGTTCTGGTTCTGGTTCTGGTTTATTTAACAATGGAAACACGCTGAGTGGGTTCTTAGAGGGGTTCTGGCTAAACGGGACTAGTCGGATATTAAAGGAGCCAATAACACTGATGCATCACCTGTTACCATGGTTACCAGGCAGACCAACACGGAGGCCTGTAGAGGTCACAGGGTCACTACAGCCGGCGGGTCGGCTCGGTTCTGGAGCCTCTTGTGATGTCATCGGTCCAAACGGACTCGTTCTAAACACTGAAAGGTTTCAGCTTGAGATTTTGTTGTAATAAAATCTAAATTATTATTTTTTGGGACACATCTCGTCACATAATTTATTAGAAGAACTCAAATTTATTAGCAGATGAATTAAAATTCAGTGAGGATTTTATCCAGATATGACAGCTTTAATATCTCAGCTGTGATTTAAACATCCCGTCTGAATAAAACTCCTCACAGCAACCAAAAATACATTTGATTAGATAGAAATTATGGGAATATTTTGGAGCATTTATCACCATGTCTCAGAGATAAATGCAGCCATTTCTCTCCTAAAATAGAAGCAGAAGCCTGGCAGGATGAAATCTGCAGGGACAGACATAAAGGAGAAATACAGATGTATTATATTTATAACCAGAACTGCAAGGTGAACCGTGAGCGGCGCTGACAGCTGGAGCGGCCGGCCCAGATACGTCAGGTGGTGTTTAAAGGACAAAACGTTTCTGCAGGAAAACAAACGCCACAACTCATCAAGTTCAATTACATGAAGGAGACGTCAGCGAGAGACGGGCCGGGCAGAACCGGAACCGAGACGCGATGAAGATTCAGAAATAATGAGCTCTAACTGTCCCTGCTAACTGCACACATCCATCAGCGCTGCGGCGGGGACCGCGGCGCGCTGCTGCCATCTGCAGGCCAACCGGGGCGTTGCCAGGGCAACGGCAGGAAGCCAAGGAGCCCTGCATGCATCCAGCCGCCGCGCTGGGCTCCACAGAAACTGGTCCAGATCAGGAACCTGATCACTAACTCATGTTCTAACAGAACAGGAAACCCAGAAAACTGGAGCAGGAAGCCGAGGAGGAACCAAACCGCTCCGACTGGACCGCAGCAGAACGTTAACAAACTAAAACTAAAAGCATCTCCAGCAGTTCAGGTTGGGAGACATCAGCCGATACGATGTTACAGCTGATGGATCAAACAGGAAACTTTTCTTACCTTCACAGCTTCAGAGCAGCTTCCTGCTGAGCGCCGGGTCGAGCCGCTCCCACACCTGGAACCACAAACTAAAATCACCTGCTGAGCCCAACACATGAACCTGAACCAAGTGATCAGACGTGATGGGAGATCTGGAATCTGATCAAACAGTGTGATGTAAATTACTGTTATAGTTTTTATTAAAATGAAGAACATTCATGAGAGCTGCAGACACAGAAGCTAGGTGGCGCTGTCCTACTTTGACTCATCTACATTTATTTTACAGTTTTAATCTCTGGTGCTTGATTTAATCATCCCTGATCCTCAGTACTTAGACGGCTCATAAAAACGACCGTCATCATCATAAGAACAACAAACTGACACCGTCCACATTTACTAAAACCTCCCAAAGAAACATCTGGACGTCGGTTTGAAACGATCTCAGCTCCTTAAATTAGAATAAGGAGCAAAGAAGTTCAGAAATTAACTCAAATACCACATTTATCCAAAGTTAAACTCAAACTATGCATTCCTAATTTTATTTTGGCATTCTCAGCATTTCCTGTTTGGGTTCATCCACCATATCCATTCATTTCTCTGCATGTTTGGATCAAATTTATCAGGATTTAATGAAAAATCTGGATAAAAATGTTCATTAAATCACAGGAGCAGTTAGTTATTTCTAAGAATAACGAGAAACTTTCTCCTCTGAATGAGAAAACATCTCAGAGTCAGAAGTCTTGCCATAGGCAGCGCCTGCTGATGATGTTTAATCAGGGTGCGTATTGTTCTGACTCTGCAGCAGCATATTGATGGCAGCTCTTTATTGTGTGGGTTTACAGCAGAGGGGAGTCTTGATTATCTTGTAACCTCTCCACACCTCTGGCCCTCTCAGCTAACGATGCTAATGGATGGAGCTGTGTTTATGTGCTTTGCTTAATGAAAGCTGCAGAGCGGCCTCAGCGCTGCGTCCTCCCCCTGAACTCACATTAAAGCCCAGAAGCAGAAAAGGACGAGACAGGCGGAGGAATCACAAAGCGGAGCAGGCAGCAGTGAAAGGAAGAAGTTTGTAAGAGTCAGACGGATCACAAAGGACGAGACGCTGCAGGAATGAGGAGAAGACAAAGATGGCCGACTTTCAGAGCCAGGGCCGATTCTGCACAGAAGTTACTTCACATGATGAACTTTTACTAATACTAAAAATAAAACATGGCAACTTTTAAAGTCTGGATCTGATGAGTAACTTGACTGAACGAAGACCAAACCTGACAGACACACAGTCTGTGTCAAAGTGAGACTTCCTGTTTGTACAAAAGCTTTGTTCTGAGTCAACATGAGACAAAAATATACAGCAAACACAAATTATCACATATTACATTTAAAAACTACCAACAGAACGCATCATCTGCCTGAATTTGTTAATTTTCATTGTTTTATTGACATAACTGCACATTTCTCCTTCCTGATACATTTAAAGTAAATTAGATGTTTTAATAGATTTAATTATGTATTTAGTTTTATTGTTGTGGTGTAACAATATATCACATTCATGAGATTTTAATATTACTTTTAAGAAAACTTTAAAAATAAAATTGATGCTTCAAAAATGGGGGTTTTCTGCATTTTTATTCATTTTGCCACATTTATAACATTAATACACAGAAAAACTACAATAAAACTACTTACAGGGTGAAATAGTGTAAAATATACACTGAACCTGCATCTATGCAACATTAGCTAAATATTTTCAGCAAAAACTAAAGTTCTTTTAATTCTGGATTCTAATTTTAAGTTTATTATCTGGAATGAAATTAAAATCTGAAGCAGCAGGAAAGCAGCAGCTTCCCAGTAAAACCAGTCTGAGTCTGCAGGGGAGCTCAGGTTACAGCTATAGTCGCTATGGAAACCACCTGAGAATATGCTCAGGGAAAAATAAACAAAAAATAAATACAAACTCATTTTAGGTCCTCTGACTCCTCTTAAGACTCCAGTTATCTCTGCTGCTTTTCCTGCCACACTTTTTCCTTCCACTCAACTTTCTGAGATTTAAACTGAATCAAGTTCCTGTAATAAATTAACATTTTAATGACATTTATATTCAGAAACTTCTGTCAAATGTTAGAAGGAAAATGGATCAAATGCCTCCAGTTTTTTGAATGAATTCTGTTTTTAAATCTATAACTGAACATATTAAGAACTAATTTTATTGCTGAATTTTCTATTAATTATTTAAAATGTATTATCAGGAAAGCGGTAATATTCCAGCAGCTTTATTCTGTCTGTCCATTACTTTCCTGTTTGAATGAATCAGGCCCCAATTAGTTAAAAACTGCAGTTTATTGATGCTTCTCACCTCATTTCCACGGGTTTTATTAAACCCAAAGCTTCTGACTTTAATTTCATTTTTTGCTAGAAATCTAGAATCTGGAGGAATGTTATCTGATTGCGCTGGGAGCTAATCCTGGCTTTAATAATGAGGCCCTGAAAGCATATTTAACTCTGAAAGCTTCACCATCACACTGATTTTAATAGCTCACAGTCATTTCAGTGATTGGCCTCTGATGATATGAAAGCTCTGCAGCATTTTCTGTAATTAATGGCATCACCGCATGGCAGGGCACATGAAAGCTGTAATCAAAGGCATCGCTGCAACAGTTGGAGTCGATGGGCTTCAGCCTGAAAAACGACTCGATGGAGACATGAAAGGATCCGGATGGAGAACATCGATGCACAACGTCCGCCGCCTGCAGCGGCTCGTTCTGCTAAACGGGAGGAAGACCTGGAATCTGCTTCAGATGAAAACTCACCGCAGATTTAACCACAGGACCGAAACCAGACGGTTCAGTCATCACAGAGAACTGACCGTCAGCCGTTCATCTCTCATCCATCCATCCATTAAAGTGAAGATGGTTATAGTTTTCCTTTATATTTCAAAAATAATTAATTTACCTCAAAGAAGATAAATGTCAGGAGTCCAGTAGCAGTCCGTTTTGTAACCTTTCTAAAGACGCCTCTGACTGAAGACTGTTACTCTTTGACTGTCTCATGCTAACAGCTAACATCCAGGACGACATTAGCTGTTAGCATCTCTGCTGATCCACCTCCTTTGCTTTTGCTGCTCCTCTGTTAATCCATCTATTAGAAAGATGCTGGAGTAGGGGATGTGAAGAGACGGTTTAAACTTCCTCCTCCTCCTCGACTCCTTCATGCTTTATTTGGGCTTCTGAGATGCTAACAGCTGATCCAGGTAGTTAATCTGATGCCTGTCCAGAAGACAATCTACACAGACAACGTCGCTCTATTTTAATTACTTTTGAAGCTTTAAAGAAGCTGCAGCTGAAAAGTTTTCATTAGATAATTTTTATTCTGGATCAAACATGAAAACCAGCAGCAGATTTCTGACCAATCAGAATCCGTCAATCCAGCATCAGAACAAACTGAGAACAAATCAAAGTTTCCTCAACTGGGATCCAAACCCAACCAACTGCATGTGATCCTAGTGGAGCATAAAAGAGGTGGATTTCTAGTGCCACACCGCCCCCTGCAGGATGTCTGCAGGAACAACAACATATGGATGAATCTACTGGTTTATCGACAGACTACATCTTGACAGATTTCAGGTTTCTCACCTTTTCTTTCAGGCTGAAAGATTCTGAGTTTTATCTCATTAGGTGGCAGTAAATCTGAGTTTGGAGGTTTTAGATGTTAATAAAATATGTGACACCAGAACGAAGTTTATGCCGTTATTTCTACATAAAATAATTAATAACTAGTTTTTATTAGTAAAGCAACGGGACTGGATATGAGACATTCCATTAATTTATGCTGTTTCTGGTTTTAGCAACAGGTTATCATGTAAAATATGTAAACTCAGTGTTCACACACCGGCCATTTTATTAGGTACACCTTTTCAGTCCTTGGTCACATGGCAACGACTTGCTGAAGTTCAAACCAGTTAAAGGACAGAGACAAAAAGAAAGATAAAAACTTTATAATGCAGCTCCAGGTTTTCTTATTTTTTTAATGTCTCTTGTCTGTCAGCGCAGCATTGAGGATTAACAGAAACAGAACGGACTTACTTTCATTGGTGGAGCATTACAGTGTTCACTACAATATACTCCACTTTGCATATAAAAAAAAACTTCAGTAAAAATGTTTGAGGTTTATTTTAAATGTAATGGACACGGAGAAGAGGAGAGGAAGAGGAAAATGTTAAAAGGGAAAGGAGGAGATTGGAGAGGAAAACAAGAAGAAAAAAAACAAGAAAAGTCTCTAAGCCTGCTTCTAAACCTGCAGAAAGACAGAATACAACAGGAAACAGAGAAGTAGTGACAAAAGACATATGCATGTATATCAGCAATAATGTGACTGTGAAGCTGTCCTGGTTTTGGTTGCAGAGCTTCATTTTAAATCTGTGTCTTGTGTATTTATTCTGCTTCTCGATGCATTTTCTACTTTAAAACGTGTCATAAATACATTTGACAAACCTACACTGTGATAGAAAAAGATTACAGTGACTATAAAGCCACTTTATAGCTATATATATATATATATATATATATATATAGTTATATATATAACTGATTTGCTGTTGTTTTAATTGATTTCTGAGTTTATAGAAAAAATGAACAGCATGTTTTTCATTCCTTTTGCAGCTGCAGTACTTTATTCCTCCACAAGATGTCAGTGGTGCACTGCTGAATAAACCCCTCCTCCTCAGGATCGGCTCATAACTTCGTTGTGTGAATATGAGTGACGGTTCTTGTGACGGTGAGAATCAGCAGAGACGGTTTTAAAGGTTTTATCCTCGTCAGACTGAAGGTTTCCAGATTGGATCGTCTCCCTGCTGCGCTCTCACTCTGACAGACGGCTCCATCCATCTTCGTCCGTTCTGATGCATTATGGGTCCGGTCCATCGGGCCCAGGAAGCAGCGGGAGATAAGAGGGAAGGACAGAGGGCCCGGTCTGCGATCCCACAGATAGCAGCTAATCACATTCATTACATCAATTAAGGCGGACCGATACGACACCGGCTGGAGCTGGAGCTCCATCTCCTGCTGATCAATGCTGAGCCCTGAGCACATCCTTTACTACCGGGCCTGCAGCCTGCAGCTGCCACCGCGTTTCCACTCACAGAATACGAGTTTAAGGGCTTTTATGTCCAGTTCTGCTTTGTAAGCTTCATTTTAGGGTCTGCTGCTTCAAACACTCGAACCTGAGGAAAGGTGCAGAAATTACAGGATGAAAAGCAGGAAGACCTGAAATATTAAAGCCGATCCAAAGCACAATATTCAGGAAGGTAATTCTCAGTAATATTTCTACTGAGTAAGAAGGAACTGGAGGTTCTGGTGAGATTTCAACAGCATCTTTAAGATCTTTAAGATGTGGAATCACATCCAGGTGAATCAGACACAGAAATTTAAATTAAACTGGATTTAAATCTGCAATTTAAAGCAAATTCTCACTTTACATTTCCTTATGTGAGGAAACTGTTGTTGACCTGAAGAGCCTCTGTCTGTCTAAGCAGATATGAGAGAAATCAGGCCCACAGCATCACAGTCCTCCGCCGTACTCAGCACTGGGCGTGAGGAGCTGAATGTTGGCCTCATCTGACCAGTAAAGATTAAAAAACTCTAGATATTTACGTTCATCATGGTAGAAAGAAAGATGAACTTTGTCTCGGCCCATAATCTAGAAAATTAGAAAACCTCAAATCTGGATTGAAACCAAAACTGAACAGAAAATATCAACATTTTGCCGTTAAGAGGATCAAACCTTCCTTCTCTGTAAATGTGCAGCAGTTTCAACTCATTCAGTTCAAATTCTGAAATAAAATTTCATTTTTAGCACCTTTTGCCTCCAGTTATTAATCTGTTAATCCCAAAACAATAAGACAGATAATCTCTACTCTGCACAGTCAAGCAGGAAGTGCTGAGCTTTCATTTTCTGATGTTGGATGATTTTTGTTGTTAACGATTAATCAGTTATTTCTTTTATTATCATTCCAATAATCGATTAATCAGGATTAAGTTGATTGTTTGTCCTAATCCTTTGCTACAAATGATCAAATTAATTACTGCATTTAAGACAATAAAATGTTTAATTTTTATTTTAATTTCTTTACATTTTCATGTATTTCCAATGTATAAAATAAAAATCAGCAGAATAACCTTTTCTATCCAATTAATCATTAGAATAATTGATTAATATTCAGTGAATTATACTCCAGAAAAGCCTGACTATTTCAGACTTGGGATGAACGACTTTCTTTGGCCATTTTAATCGATTACTAAACTAGTTGATCATTTCAATAATCAATCGTTCAGCCATAATCATTTGTCACAAACTATTAAACTGAATTAATGCCATTATTCTTTTATTAAAGGAGGAAATTAATTACTTGTTTCTTTGCATTTTTATGTATTTCAAATATTGTGCCAAATAAGCTTCAGTGTTTAAATGAAAGCTCTGCAGAATGTATCGATTTTTATCAATGAATTAATCTATTGGTGAAATAATCATCATGTTTCAGTCACTCAGCGCTGGAAGGAACGACGTCTGGTTAAATCGCCCATCTTAGCGTGATGCTAACATTTTCAGCTTAAGTAACTCAAATCACGAGTTCCTCTGAAACCCGGCCCGGTATCTGATCCGGTCACCGTTCCTTCCTCAGGCCACGCCCCTTTATCGGGTCATCAGGTGAGCGCCACACGCCGCCGCTCAGGTGGGGAATCACAGAGGAGGCGCGGCTACGCCCTGCGCTCCAAAGCTAAACGAACCGTCAGAGCATCCCTGTGACATCAGCGACCTCCTGACTGAGGCGCTTCCCGCTCTCCTCCTCCCGCAGCGACAGGAAACCCGGTGACATCGCCCTGAGCGACAGGCGGCGAGGGAAGAAACGAAAACTGGAGGGAGATAAAATGGATAGATAAGGATGGAGGGAAAAATAGGAAAGTGGATAGATTGCAGCCGAGGAGAGACGGGTGGGGGCCGAGAGAGGAGAAGAGTAATGCTATTGATACTCTGAGACAGGAGAGGAAGGCGCTCTCCCCCCTCCCCCGCATAGTGCTATCTGAACACATACATTACAGTGACAGCGCTGTGAGGAGGCCACCACATAAAAACCGCTGGGCTCTATTTCATCGCCCACAAATATCAATAATAAAACCTCAAGACAAGCAGATACAGAAATGAGGAGAACAGGTGAAGCAGGAGTGAGGAGCAGCAGGACTCCCGCCTCGATTCGTCATCCTGATGAAACACGCCACTGGTCAGGACGGATGTGACACCCAGCGCATCCGTTTCTCCCCAGAAGCCATTTATTTCTCCTCCCAGGTTCCCCCACAGACTCTCTGCTGGCTTTTTCTCTCCCAGTCTGGCTGTTATCAGTATCTGACACACAGTGAATCAGGGAGTATCTAGCGGCCGCTATCAGACCTCTCTTCATCTGCCGCTGCCCCGCCGCGCTCAGGCCCATCAATCAGAGCCGGCCGCCGCCGCGCCGCCGTTAACAGCAAATTAACCCGACTCCCAAACAACACCACGTTTCAACAATTAGGAGGAAAATTCATACAAATACTGTTAATGTGACAAAACTAAAACATGAAGAAATTTAGAAAATCCCAACTCTGATCTGAGCAAATTTATTCATCATGACTGACTAATAAATCAGGCTGTCATTAATACGCAACACTGCTTATGTGACCTTTAACCTTTTGGATTTTTACAGGTTTCACCAACTCAGATTTTAGACTTTTTAAGAATATTATGAATTAAATTTAAGATCTTTATAATGACATAAATAACTTACTAATAGTGTCCAGAACGAAGAACAGCTGGAGAAATGAGCCATAATTGACCTCTGACCTCGGTCCGGTTAAAGTGAACTCTGGTTCGGTTTCAATGTGAACACCAAGCGGACCAGAGACCGCTCCAAAAGCAGGAAGTGGACTACAGAGCAGGGCATTCTGGGAAAATACAACTAAAGCTAACGTGTTAGCCTAGCGCTAGCAGCAGAAATGGCTCTTAGCCAAAGACTACAGAGAAATCTTCCAACCTTCTCTTCTTCAGAGGTTTCTGTGTGGTTTCCTTCAGCGGTTCTTGGTGCAGCGCCCCCACAGGCCAGGAGGGGAACAGGTTGGTTGTAGAACCAGAACCACAGCAGCTGCAGACGGAGCAAACTGAATCGAACCGAGTCCACCGGACTATCTGGTGGGAAATCATGTGAAGCCAGGTTGAGCATATTTACCTGCCAACAGCAGCTCCTGTCTGCTTCCTGACTTCAGGCCTCGCCTGCCAACCAAACCTACATTATGTGGAAACATTGTATCAGAACAAAGAGCGTTCCCAGCTTGTGTCAATAAGGGCAGCGTGCGTTAGTCGTGGTTTTCTGGAGAAGTCTTTTCTGTCCACAGACTGAAACAAACAAAGCCTCAGGCTGCTTACCCTGAGCTCACCGCATCATTAGCATCGCTAACAGGTGGACGTTAGCACAGGTTCAGCAACCAGACAATGAATTGGTTTGTAATTTCACCAGCCACATCCAAGCCTGACCGATGACAACAGAACCGCCTGACAACACGAAGCAGGCAAAATGATCTCACAAAGCCAGACCTCAAGATCTACAAGAGAAAGGCTTAAAGAGGAAAGCAAGGAGTTTGCACTGGCCTAGTCAAAGCCCTAACCCAAATTAAATGCCATTTGGGGACTTTTATAGAGCTGTAATGTCTGCATGAAGGATTTTTCATGCTGAATATTTATTGTATTACTTTATTTTGTCAGCTGTCAGCAGAGGGGTCCAAGGTGAGGTTCAGGGGCCGCTGGACGCCCAAAAATCAGGTCCAAACAAAGGAAACTGAAAGCCGCTTCCGGATTGGCTGCTTTGTAAACATCAGCCAATTGCGCGTCAGCTAGCATTGAGCTAAAACTTTAGCTTCCCATGCTACATTTTCTTTTGATTATTTTAGATATGCTGAGGGAAACATCTGTGATATATTTTCAGACATGAGGTGAATAATCTGGTGAATAAATCACGTTTCTATCGGCTTAACCTGAATTTTTACTTTCACCTTGGTAGGCCAGCAGTTCATGACGCTCAGAAATACTGAATTAAACACAGACAGACGGATCTGTCTGTGTTTTCCATCGGCTCATTACTCAATTTGTACTTCTTTGCTGGAGGCTCCTGATGTGGACTCTCCTCCTAAATGAGACTCGCCGTTCGTCTCCATTGATGTCGACTCTAAAAGCAAGTGGCGGTCGGCCGGATCTTAAATTGAGTTAAGGCTAATGCAGAAATGTGACGAGCGCAGGGATAAAAGTATGTTTGAGACGCTCATCAATTATTGAAGAGGGCACTAGATCCAGATCAGATCAGGCCTGGGACAGTAGATAGTGTTTCATGGTGGCTTTGTCTTTAAATATTCTCCCAGATTGAAAGCTTCAAAGTAAACTTCAATTACTGCAGTGATTAGATCTGGCCTGCTCCATTAGAGGACATTCTAGCTCGGGGGGGCAGACGCAGGGAGAAGGGCGAGGAGTCGCAGACCTGCAGCCAAAGAATTACCAACTATTGATCTGCTGCCACCAGCGTCTGACAATGACAGCATAGTTATGTAGCTACAGTTCAGCTGCAGGCCTCACCAAGCGCTCAGAGATAAATTCCTCCTGCAGCGACTCGGAGTGTAAACGCCGCGCCTGCAGTACGCACTTCACTGCAGCTTTATGGCTTCAACATCCCAGTTTATGGGCAGAAACCCCCACTGGTCCTACTGGTGGAACGGCTGCTGTTACTGGAGACGACACGCTGAGAAACTTCAGCGGTTTTCCTCAACATTTATCCGTAAGCAGCTGAAATATATCGGCGCCTCATGAGGTCAGTAGGGCTGCAACTAACGATTATTTGAATAATCAGTTAATCTGTCAACTATCCTGACTATCCTTTTTTAAACTAATCAGAGTTTAAAAAAGGAACATTCTACAGATTAATTCTTAATTCTTTCTTTGATACAATATTAGAAATACATGAAAAGATACAAATAAATAAGAAAATAAACATTTTATTGCCTAAAATACAACAATGTAGAATTAAACTAGGTGAAGCTGAAAATGCAGCTTGAGTTTTCACTGAAACATTTTACAGATAAAGATTTTATATTTTGGTTTAGTTACTGCTCTGTGTGATTTTTTTGAGTGTGCATACTCCAGTTAAAGATTAATCGATTGCTAAATTAGTTGATGATTATGTCAATAATTGATTAATCACGATTAATCATTTCATCCCTAAAGTTCAGTCCACCTTATTTCAGATGAATCCCATTTAAATGAATTACAGATCAAATTAGGGGCGATATGAGCGTAAATAAAAATAATAAAAGTCACTTCCTGTTTGAAAAAAATCCTCTTTAGGAAGCAAAATATTATAAAAATGTGTGATTTTTATCACTAAGCAGCATTTAGAGACTTCATGTGACCATAGGTCCTAATTTACTGACATTTATCAATTCTGTCATGGAAAATGGTAAAAATAACATTTTAGTCTGATTTTTTTATCATTAACCAAAATATAGAGTCAGTCCATCCATCCATCCATCCATCCATCCATCCATCCATCCATCCATCCATCCATCCATCCATCCATCCATCCGGGTCGGGTCGGGTCGGGTCGCCTGGTTAGAGTAAATGTAGTTTGACAACAATAAATCAAAATTCTTATGACCAAAATTTTCATGCTAAATGATAAACAATACGATAAACACAAATGTTTTCTCAGATCTCTGAGTGGCTGAAGAAACACAACATGGAAACTTAGATGTGGCCTAGTCAAAGTCTGGGCCTTTAAAAGGCCCTTCATGCTGGGAAGCCTCCACTGTGGCTGAGTGACAACAATTCAAAGTTCAGAGGGAGAAACTTCTCTGATGGGTGATTAATGATCTGGATTATTTCCATCCTTCGTTTAAAAACTGAATTTTGTTTATTTGTGTCGTTTTGGATTATTAATATTTAAATTGGTTTGATGCTCTGAGACACTGAAGAAAGTGGAAACACTTCCTGACAGAAAACAGTCCCGTCTATTACCAGAGGTTGATGCAGAGGAAACACATTATAAAACTCAGCTTTTATAATGTTTATCCACAGACCTTCACTGAAAAGTTGCCTCCTCATCAGCTTTTATCTGCGATTTTTCATTAAACTTTGCTAAATAAAAGTGTTTTGAAAGAAAGTAATGAAATCCTGTTGTCACTGAAAATAAATGTGTTCAGTTGAGACCAAAAACACAGAAAACTAGATTCTTTCCTTTAACGCAGCAAATATGCCACATTTAAAGTTTTGGATCTATGACAAAAAATAATGATTTTAACAAAATTTAGACTAAAATTTTGACTTGTGAGATAAAGTTTGTGCGCCTGAATGACCAGGGTGTGAATACTTTTCCAGTGAAATAATGGTTATAATTTCTCTGATGGTTTTCCTGGTCACAATGCCAACACTGTAAAAAATTAGCCTGATGATGATGGATATAATGATGATGATGATGATTGTGGAAATGAGCTTGTTGATAAGACAGAAACATTTTCTTTGAGCGCGCATGGCGCCTGATAAGCAGCAGAAAAACCACTCTGACCCGATCGGCTCCGATTGGACGGATTACGGGAGGAGAAAGTGAAGGAGTGAAGACGAGCCGGGGAGTGAAGGAGCTGAGGAAGACGGGGAGCGGGCGAGCGAGGAGGCAGGGGGAAGATAGATCACGGTCCTGAGCGATTGTGACAAGCATAGACCCTATCAGCTGCTGTTTGTTTGCACACTCCCCTCTCTGCATTAAAGGAGCCGTCCGGGCCGCCAGCAGGCCGCGAGCGCTCCATCTCATCACCTGACACGCCGACAGATGTTATGGGCTGATAAGGACCGGCGGGCCCCTTCCCTTTGCATCTACGATTACCTCCGCACAAAGAGGAAGGGGCGGCGAGGCGGCGGGGAGGGAAGGAGAGAGGGAAGGAGGAGAGGAAATCAAATACTTGATGATGGCCTGCTGGAGCGACGGGGGAAAATGAAATGGATGGAAGTGGAGTGTGGATGGAGGGGGGAGGAGATGGAGAAAGGGAAGATGGAGGGGACACACTCATTTGTCCTGTGTGAAGTGGTAAATGGCCTTGCAGTGCTTCCTGGCCCAGCGCTGTTTGTCTCTGTCCTAATCGGCTTATTCCATAAGCGCTGCTGCAGCATCGTCATTAGGCAATGATAATGATATTATTTAACAGGGGATGAGAGAATTAAGGAGGCGCGCTATCTGATGGTTAGTTTTGTTCGCCGCCTCATTTCCTCATCCTCGGAAAATGTTGCATTTCCCAGTCGATAAGAATTGTTTTGCAATTGTTAAGATGCCTTAATGACGGCCACATCCATTGGCTTTATTGCCTAAAAACATCATTACTCCAACTTTTATTGCACATTACATGGCTGGTTTGTTCTGAAAATAGAAGCAGCTGAAATGGGATTTAAAAAAAGCCGAGCTGTGGAACATTGGTCTTGTTATGGGAATGTAACCCAATCAGTGCAGTAAATACATACATCTCTGCAGCTCCTGATCACTAATTTATGATATCATTTAACAACGCCTCTATATTTGTTCCGCTCAACACTTTGCGTGGCATCAAATTACGGCTCACAAAAGATCATAGAAACCCAATATCACGCATCCTTTTCTCAGCCAATCTGAATGCAGCGATTCGCTCGCTCGCCCGCCCGTTCCCTCTCTCTCTCTGTTCCCCCCCGCTGCTGATGCTTGGGCTCCAAGTCCAGAGGGGGATAGATGACATTACTGAACACAAATCAGCCCACAGAATAAACAAACTCCAGGGTGGGGGGGCAACAATGCAATCTCCATCTACGCAAAAACATGCAGCAGCAAGCGGGGCTGAATCTGGGCGGCGATCAGCAGCCAGGTAATCAATGCTGTAATGATGCTGGGGGCAGCAGGTCCTGATCACTGGATCTACAAAGGCCTGCTCTGTGGCTATACGTGTGTGTGTGTGTGTGTGTGTGTGTGCGTGTGTGTGTGAGCGTGACAAACGCGTCATCTCATGTGCAACAGAGATAAGCTCTAAATAATTGTGGCCTGACAGGCCTGAATAATGGCCAAATTAGACAGAAGGTGCACATTATTACCAGCCGCTGAGGCTGCTTGATGAAGGCAGCGATGATGATGATGATTGTGTTTTTAGTCCCACACACACATGCACGCGCTCACACACACATACACACACACACACACACACACACACACACACACACACAGAATCAGCCTAATCCCATTTAGCATCTTCCAGTTCTGCTGATTTTTGACTCTTTATTCATGTGGATTACAGTTACATTGCTGGGTTGTGTTGCTGCGTTGCAGCATTGCGTTGTTTGTTGTGTTGCTGCGTTGCAGCATTGCGTTGTTTGTTGTGTTGCTGTGTTGCAGCATTGCGTTGTTTGTTGTGTTGCTGTGTTGCAGTGTTGCGTTGCTGCGTTGCAGCGTTGTGTTGCAGCGTTTTGTTACTGTGTTGCAGCATTTTGTTGCTGGGTTGTGTTGCTGCGTTGCATTGCAGCGTTTCGTTGCAGCGTTTTGTTGCAGCGTTACCTGCAGACAGCCTCCTGTGGAGCTGCGGCCCACACACACAGAACCAGAAAAGCCTCAGCAGGGGAACCGAGCAGCGCTCCAAGGTCAGGAAAGGTCGTGGAAACGGGGCCCGGCCGCGGCCTGAAGGCGACGGCGGATCTGATTTGATCGTAGCTACAGGCTACGATGCGGCTCTGGGAAACATGACCTCTAGCGTCCTCTAACAGCCAGAGAGCCAGAAAAATGACCAAATCATGTAGGAAACTTAAAAATCTGTGGTTTTTATCAAGCCAAATAACTCCATAATGACCGACGTTTTAAATTAAAATCCCATTTTGTGCTAATTACATGGACTTTAGATGTTTTGTGGTTATGAATCATCATTTTACTAACAGTTGGTTTTATTTTCTGCCGTACATAAACACGAGGAGCTTTATGTTCATAATAAAATATTTCATTTGTAGGCTCCTTTTTTGGGGCTCAGGTAACTTTACTTCATTTAACATAAAAACAAAAGTTTCAACTGTCCAAATTCTACGGAAGCCCTGAAGGGCCAAAAGAAATATTATTTTTTTAATTTTTGTGTTTTTCTGTAAATAACAGAACATCAGAAACATTGATAAGGAGCCGATAACAGCCAACTCTGGAAGACTTACATAAATCCTGAATTTACTGAAGGTTTTGTTCCTCTGTGTCCCAGATAATTGGATATTACTTAAATAAATAAAAATAAAAACGTTGTTTTTTGGTGAAGCGATGCAAATGGAGCGCTGCAGGATCATCAGAGCTGAACAGAAACATGTCAGGTGGAGATGATGAAAATGTTCAATAAAGTGCATAAAATGTGAGAAAACAAAACTACTGTGACAGAATATATTCTGAAGACAAAACACGAAATCCTTATCAAACATTTAGGTTTTTCTCAGAAGTCAGATCTTTGGTAAAATCAGAACCAAAGCAAACAAATCAAATAAACCAAGACACGGCAGGAAGCGTCAGGATTCACAGCAGGACAAACTGAAAGTGTAATCCGCCAACGGTTGACCTCCAGAAATTAACCAACTCATGTTGCATTCACCAAACTTTGTTTACACGAGGTTTTATCCTCTGAATCGGGTTTTCAAGCCACATCGTTTTTAATTTTGGAGCATAAGTCCAAACATCTGCTTCCATCCAGCGATCAGATCCAGATCACATCCATAATCTGGGCCTGATCGCTGCCCAAACACACCACTATCTGCAGAGATGCTGATTTGCAGATTAATGTTTTTAAAAGCTGGTTTGTCCCTGAGGTAGCCGGCTCCACATCAGACACCGACTTCTGGCTGCGCAGTGCAGATGATAAGGGGCGGCGGCTGCAGAGGATCATGGGTATAATCACCTTTTTATCACCAGAGCATCTCTGAAAATCACAAAACACAGCAGAGACACAGCAGAGCAGCAGGTGGTTTAATTCTGCTGCGGAAAATAATCTTCAAATCTGTCAAATACATAAATTATTCTTAATGTGGCTCATTTTAAATATGACTTTTCAAAAGAAATTTTAAAAGAAAACTCTGAAAGCTTAAGCAGGTTTTAATGAAACAAAATCAAAACAATAAAAAAGACATTGTTTATCCTCAGAAAGAAAAATGTAAATTATTTCTCTTCAGGTTTGTGGTCCAACATTTCTAAAAGGACAAAGTTTGTTTTTAATGTCTCACAAGATGATAAGTTTAATCTTTTCTATAAAATCCTTTTAGAAAATTAAAGTCATCTGCATAAAAATTATAAATTTATCCCAATTATTTATAATTACCCCAGAGACAAAAAGCAAACAAACCGTCCAACTTACGAACATAATCGCTCAGTGGGCGGAGCCAACACTGCTACGCAGAAGGTGATTGGCCGGCTGCAGAGCTGCAGGGCAGGCTAGCCAATCAGATCTCAGAGCCCATTTCATTACTCTAACTTACTTACATTTAAGGTTTTGATTTATTATAGTATCATCGTCAAAATGCTTCATAATTTATAAGAAATACTGAAAGAAAGTAAGGAAAGAGGAGGTTAAAGCGAGCAGGTAACGATTCAGGAAAGAAACATGTTGACATTCTCTAAATCTGAAGTTGTGGACATGAAGGGACAAATGTAGGTGTTGGAGTTTTCCTCAACCGGTTCTGGAACAAGTCAGTTCTGGGAAATTAGCGGCTATCTGAACAGAGAATAGCTGCATTACCCAGGCGAGGTGAGGGGCGAGAGGGTGGCAAATGGGGGAATTTGGGAGTTGTGGACCAGCAGGCCCATGGGGAGAAAAGCCCGTTTGGGAAGCAGCAGTGGAACCACAATCTCTGCAGTCCATTCTGTCTCTGCCACCCCGAGATCCCCGTAGCAATTAGAGGCAGCGAGAGCGCGGCCGGGGGAAGTCCGACGCATCACGCCCACCAGGAAACGCTGCCGCCGCGACTCAAAGTCTGCAGCCAGAGAGGAGAGACCA
Source organism: Poecilia latipinna (assembly GCF_001443285.1). Classification (NCBI taxonomy): domain Eukaryota; kingdom Metazoa; phylum Chordata; class Actinopteri; order Cyprinodontiformes; family Poeciliidae; genus Poecilia; species Poecilia latipinna. Next base: position 456,742 of record NW_015113047.1, read on the forward strand.
GCAGAGTTTAGTTTCACAACCAGAGACGAGGGTTTAACTCAGAGCTGGTGGACTTCTGCTTCGCACACCGATCATGGAGTTACATTAAAATACTAAATGAGGTTTTAATAAAACAAAAAGTACAGTGGGAAAGTTTTATCAAGACTCAAACGACTGAAAAAGTCCAAAAACTGGTTAATTTTTGTCCAGTTTTTAAATGTGAGCTCCTTCAACTTATTTAATAAACCATTAGTGGATTTAATCTGACAGAAAGGTCATGAAGTAATTAGTACCCTTCAAAAAACATTGATAATCAGGATGGAAATAAGCATGTGATTAATTGATGAACTGATTAATGTGACAGGGTTAGTTGTGTTAAACCTGCAGAGGAACTGAGCAGCAGACAAGTTGGTTTTAGTATTAATTGTAATATTAAAACTATAAAGAAAATACAGAAGCTAAGAGCAAAGCAAACGCTATCTCTTTATTATTTTAATATTACACATTTAAAAATAATATAACTACAGGTGAACAAATGACAGTTTTCTGGCCGATCAAACAGCAACCAATGATTTTCTCCTGATGAATTTAATCATTTTAACGGTTAAATCTGAGGAGGTTTGAATCGTTTCAACAGGAGGCTGAAGCTCTGAGGCTCGTGTTTCTGACTGATGCAACAAAGTAGGGCAGGAAGTTACACGTCACACCGCAGAGTTTCCATAACAATACTCACGCCACCAATCTTCCTCATTGATCTAGAAACGCCTCAATGCTGACGATCGGCTCGGCGACGGCCTTTTCTAGACCAGCTGAAGGTAAACGGGTCAGGATCGACGGCAGATCGCGCCTGGTCACCACCAACCAGCCGGTCACCACCAACCTGCCGGTCACCACCAACCAGCCGGTCACCATCAACCTGCCGGTCACCACCAACCAGCCGGTCACCACCAACCAGCCGGTCACCACCGACCTACCGTTCACCATCAACCTGCTTCTCCTGGTTTTAATGGCACTAATTTCACTGTTGTTGTTCTTTAACTGAATTCTGTAAATTTAAATAATGAGTTTATTCCACACAGCTCAACAGTTTGTTCTGAGTCCATAAGAAGCTTCTAGTTAATAATCTGGATCATATCTGGACTTATTAGTTAGAAATAAACTTTTATGGTCAGAAAATAAAGAGGATAAATCATTACATTGAAAATGTTAAAGTGAATATAGATATTTACTGAAACTGGTTTCAGGAAGAGAAGTGAATTAAAAAAATGCATTTTATTTTTACTCAGTTAGTGGAAAATAATAAATTGTTTCTCCAGAAGACAAGCAGACGTCTTTATGGAAAATATTGAACTTGAAAAGAAAAGGGATTTAAAACTTGACTTTAGTTATTTTCCAGAAAGATACACATTGCAGGGGAGAAGGAAAAGTTTTAGAAAACTTCTCTAAAAAAGTTTTCTTAGAAGAAGTGAAGAAAAAAGTGAAAAAATGGACAAGAAAATAATTAATTAGTTAAAAATAAGGGAATTTTCTTAGAACCAAACATTCACACCAGCAAGAAGATGATGTTTTCTGAAAATATCTTCTAAAAAGCTGAATTAGTCCAAAAAAGTGAAGCTGAAAGTTGATTTTCTAGAATAAATATTTATTAGAAAGAAGAAAGTCAGGATGGAAACCTCACCTGGATCATAAAGATAAACTTTGTCTTCCTAAGGTTTCCATTACTTTAAAAATATAAATGTAAATTCTCAACCTCAACCAAACTTTCATAACTCTGACATGTTATAGGAAGTTAAAGTTTAATAAAAACGGATCCTGAAAGTGTTTCAAATCTTTGTTACTTCAGAACGAAGATGGTTTTGGATCTTTGTTAAGTTTCTAGTTTTGCTCGTCTTCCTCCTCCTCTACATCTAAGAGAAAGACGCATTTAAAAGGAGACGCCTTCATCTGACCAGGATGGAGAGATTGTCAGGATCCTTTATTGTCTGTCGGATGATCCTAAATCCACATCTCATCTCTCCTCACACCCCCACATTAAGCCCAGTATCACCAGTCGCTCTCTGCCAGGCCTTTAAAGTGCTGCCAGTGGCCACCCACTCCAGCTCTTATCCCCTCTCCTTCGCCTCTCCTCCAGTGTCCATCAGTCATTGTTTCCTCCTCCTCCTCCTCCCCCCCTCGGCCCCCTGCAGCTTTCTAAGCTCTGATCTTGATTTCTGACCAGGAAATATCCACCAACGGGCCGTCAGGCTACAATAACATCCAATAAAAGAACACAGGACCAGAGGTTCAGAGACTGGACCACCGATAGCACCGCCATTTATGGGGCCGGCCTGCTGCAGCCGCGGCGTGCTCACACACACACACACACACACA
>NW_015113047.1:463218-540559 GCF_001443285.1 Poecilia latipinna
TTATGTAAACTAATTGTGTTTCGTTCTACTTCTGGTTCTGCTCTGTTTGGTTGATTTTTATTAAATATTACAGAGTAAAATCAATGATCTAAGCAAAGTGAGTTACGTCTAAATGGGAGATTAGAAATTCTTGAAATGTCTCTACAGCAGGTATGAACCCGGGGAGCTGTGGAGGCCCAGGGGCCGAGCTTAGCCCATCTACTGAGGCCTTAGTCCTCATGCCGGCGGTCACAGGTTCGATTCCCGGCCTGGCGACATTTGCACCATGTCTTCTTTCCTGTCAAACTACTTTCAAATAAAGACTAGAGCCAACAGAACCTTAAAAAAAGATATGAAACGCCCAGGAAAATCCAAAACATTCCCATCATGGGAACAAAACGACGAGCTGACAAACGTCCTCAAACTGAGTCCAAGTTGGAACAATCAGAATGAAACATCTTTAAATCTGGGCAGTAAAACACTGGTTAGCGTAGCGTTAGCTTGGCTCATGTTGCTTCACTTCTGTAAACAAGTTCAATTAAAAAAATAATTTATTAAAAGTTGTGGGGATTTGAATTATCATTTTAATACTTTGTAAAAAGTGATGCATTATTTTTATTATCACTAAATTATCCTGAGATTTATTTCCTCTTTTGCTTCTTCAGGCTGAAAAATAATCTGCAAATAAATATTTTAAGGCTCCTAACAAAATCTTTGCTTAGGACTTTAAACAGCTGCTGATTTTTACATGTAAAGGAAATTTCTTTGCAGGTAAACTTTGATCTGTCATGATTAAATGAATCTACAGAAGAACTGTCAGAGGGTAGAAGTCCGTTCAGTTTTACAGACAAACTTTGATTTCTTTGTCCCTTGACTTTATGTGTTGATGTAAAAATAGAAGTTGTGTTTTAGCCTGAAGAAACTACATCAAATCAAGCCCCAGCAAAGCTGCAGCTGCTGCAGAGACTTGTCTCAATCCGCTTTGTTCCAAAGTCCATATCGCCATCCCACCGCGCAACGCATGTCCAAGCAGACCTTACAAGCGCCGCCACTCCTTAACTCGGTGTGGGCCCGTGCACAAATCCTGTGTGACCAATGCCGTCCGACCGGACAGGAAAAGACAGCATCCTCTCTCGCCCCGATCCCCGAGGGCCGCAGCGAGCGTAGCTACCCATAACCCACCGGGGTATCAGCCCCACCGCGCCCACGCGCCGCCGGCCGGAGCCGCTACGGGACGCGCCTCGTCCCGCTGCGGTTATCTGCTCAGGGCCAGGGAGCAGGAACGAGCGTGGGACGGAGGGGTTGGACCAGGAGGACGGCGAGGGGGGGGGCAGCACCGATCCATTTCAGAACGGTGACTGATCATCATTGTCTCTCGTCTCATCCTGTCCTCACCATTACCGCACCGCTCTCTGACAGCCGCCGTGTTTCTCTGGATGTGTGGTCTTGGCATCAAACTCGCACGCGTGCACTCTACAAGTCTCTGCCGCAAACCGCCACCACTACGGGCGCTTCTCAGGAAACCTACACACGGGATTGTGAGAGGTAGCAGACTGTGAGTGGGAGGGACAGAGCCACAGGCGCTCGGTGTCTCTATAGCCCATGTGAAATCAGATGTAGGCCGTAATGAGCCTGCAACCAAACCAGGCACAATCACACTGGGAAACGGAGGGAGCTTTAGAAGACCACCGAGGATAGCAGCGTGGATCTGGAAGCCTGGGCCGTCTCCATGTTAAGGTCTTTTTCTCCACCGTTCCAAAGTATTCACCACTTAAAACAGATTAAGAGCTTGACGAACAAACAGGCCCGATGCGACCAAGTGGGAAAACACAGGAGGAGGGTTTTAGGATTTAGGGAGCAGGACGAGCCGGAGATAAAGCCTGGAGAAGCAGTCTGCAGCGTTCCAGTATTAAGGCACTTGTGATGAAACAGATGAATAGCAGAACAAAAGCCGGCAGAACAGGCATTTAGATCGCTTTGAGGGAACAGAACTTTGTAGTTCTGTAATTTCATATGTTCCAAAGCTTATTTCTGGACTCCAATGAATAGAAAACGTTGCTGACTGTTGTTCGTGTTTAGATGGGATTTAATAACACCTTTAAACTGTTTCTGAACTGAAACACACATTCAAAGTGATTCCTGAGGCAAAATGGCCAGTTTGACTGCTGGTGTTTTCTCTGGATGCCCACAGCAGGAAGTAGCTCTGCCAGCACGTCGCTGCAGTGTAGCATAATGTTGTCAGTAGTCTAATAAATTAAAGTACAACATTGGCTGGTTGACTTTAAATCCTGGATCAAAGCCAGAAAATACTGACTGATTCAGATTTAGTGATAAAAAGACACGATTCCTCCTGCTGTAGGCCCAAAGGACAACGGCACGGTGTGGTTGGGGTGGGACACTGGAGTCACAGCCCAGTCCATTGATTAGTGAACAGAAAAACAACACTGCCTGCATGAGAGACTGGGTCACGTCTGTCGTCTCACTAGCATGACCTGCGTCAGGCACTTCAGTTTAATCCCGCTTCCCAGTGAGAGTCCAACTGGGAGTGGAAACATTCTCCTGAATACGGTGAGCCACACCAACCCGTACAGCTCAGTGGAAACCAGGCAGTCGTCCCTCCAAGGTCTCCTGAACACCTTGACTGCTCCGATAAGATCTATCCACAAAGGTTATGAGCAGGACTGGTGGTAAAGGGCAACCCGGGCAGCAAGGCGGATCAATCCGGTCATACAAAGACCGAACGAGGCCTGTTTGGAAATACCAGGAAACTGCCTCCTCTTTCCTACCAACACAAACATGAACATGCAGAGACCGGTTTCAAATAGAGCAGGGCACCATGAACTGGTTCAAAGAAATCTGAAAATGGGCCATCACCAGATCCAGGAGCAGGATGCTTATCTCAAACATCTGAGCCTGCTGAGTCTCCAGAACTAAACCCGATAGAAATCAGGTGGGCTGAGCCAGACAGGAAGCTTCAGCAGCCCAGGACTCTGGACAATCTAGAGCAGCAGTCTGCAGCTCCGATTGATACGGTTTGATCTGCTTCAACTCATCTTATCCCAATAATTAGGTCATTAGCTGCCTCTGCATGCTGAGGAGACAGTTCAGCCATTTTGTTCTGCAATGTAGGACAAGGAATGCATTTAAAATCTGCAGCGTTTATGTTGAGGCTTCATCTTTCTGATCCCAAACTTCTCTGACGGCTGGAAGCAGATGCATCAAAAACACGGCTGCCTCTAAATAACATTTAACTAAGTTGCAATAATGATGACAATAGCGATAATCAGGACTGCCTCCAGCGAGCGTGGTGGGCGTTATTGTCCCCCGATCCCCCGTCCCTCTCTCTCCACGCTGGTTGATTTGCACAAAAGATGTGAGGGAGGAAGACGATTACCATAACAAACAGAGTCGCAGGCGCTCGCTTCCCCAGGGAAGTGTCAATCTAAGTGGAAGAGTATGTTGACATTTATAACCATCTGGGGGGACATGGTCGCTATTTCTCAGCTGTTTAACTTCAATTAGGGAAGGAGGGAAGCGGGGGACCAGGGTGACCTGTTGGTGGCTGAGGGGTGGGACCATCAGCAGGAGTCTGGTAAAGAGGTTTTGATGGATGCTAATGTGGACCACGAGCATCTCACTTTTCTTCATTAAGGACGATCACACAACCTGGAGCCCAAAAACTCGTAAAATCCGAGATCCGTCTGGACAGGAAGGCGAGTGAAAGATGGCAGCAATAATAAAACCACGAGGAGGAAGAGCGGAAATAAAGTGTGCTGTCAGTCAGCGGCCGCGGCGCGTCACAGCCGCTGACTGACAATCTCCCAGGTTATTGCTTATTGTTTACCCCCCCAGAGGAGGTCAGAGGTCACCGCCGCCACGTTTATTTTCTTCCACCCACTCAGGCCATTCTTCTCCAGGCACAAGGAGGAACAAAGAGGCGGGGAAAGGATGGGGGCGGGGGTCTGGTTGGAGTTGGCAAGGTGGGGAACGGAGGGGACGGGGGGAGTGGAATTAGAAAAAATATAGAAAGAGAGAGCAGCGATCAGACAGCGCTGATAAGGAGAGGAGGCAGGAGGGGGGCTTTCTGTGGAGCGGGGTGTGTGTGTGTGTGTGTGTGTGTGTGGAGGGGGTTTGATGTGTGTATTCAACTCCGGGCTGACTCCTCTTATGCTAATACAGCCAATTTCCTCTTTTATTTCATTTCTGGAGCCGAAATCTGCGATCTGCGATAAGGTTGCCGTGGCGACCGCCTGCTCCCCGGGCGGATGCGGGCAGCCATGTGATGGAGATGTGTAAGTCGGCGGGAGCAGCAGGGAATGAATAATTTAAAACTCCACCAAGCTGGAGAGATAAGAGAGAGCAGGGCTGAGGCCTCACACACACACACACACACACACACACACACACACACACTATCCCTCGCCCTCCATCGCTCACACACACTCCCACCATCTCTCTCAATCCCCGGCTCCCTCTGCTCCTCTTCCTCCTCTCTTTCACTTTCTGGACATCTAAGGCTTCATCCTCCAGAGCTGCTGACCTCAAAGGTCAAGGGCATGATGGGTAATTGAACCGGCAGTTCGGGGCAGCCGGGATCCGGCCCACAGATAATACGGCCGGGACCAGAGAGAACGTGACGAAATGGAGCGCTGCTCCAACAGAACCGCCTCTGATTGGCTGCAGCTAATTAATCTGATTGGTTGGTTCACACCTGGGCTCTTCAGGCCTTTAGAGGCAACAAATATATTCTGCATCTTATTAATCTGAATATTAATCTTTTATTTTGAAAATATATACATTTGGAGGGAATGTCTTTCATTGTAAACATTTTATACGGATATAAACTCAAAATAGATAAAATATTAAAATGTAAAGTTTTCAACAGATGGAGCTCAGGTCTACAGTCCAAGTATTAACTATTTTCACTAAATGTATATTTACTGCATAAGTGGAAAATCCCAGAAGAAAATGAAAATTATATTTATTGTTAAATATCAAATATATTGTTGAAAACTTGCGTTCAGTCCATGGATCCATTTTTAATAAATTGTAACAAGGTTGATATTTAGAGCCCAAATGACTGTTGGAGAAATCTAGAAATATGAAATTTGGCACAGAAAATATATCTATAAACATTATATCTGTGAGTTTATAAGTTAAATTAACATACAGTTTGTTGATCGCAGAGGTAAATGAAATGTAACTCAGATTTAATTTAAAGACTATGTCTGTGTGCAGGAAGGATTTCCTGTAGCAGTCAGTATCACAGTGAATTTGATGAAGCCTCTGACTGAAGACGGTTGTTCTAAATCAGTCTCATAAGGAGCATCATTAGTGATGCAGTCAGTCATGTTTGTGTATTTCAGACTAAGTTTTGTTTTATTCATACAAAATGTGCAGTTTATATATTCACACGGCATAAAACCTTTTTCATTTCTAATTGTCAATAAATCTGACAAAACTTTCCTTTTAGTTCAGTTTGGAAAAAATATTTGTTTACTAAAAGCGTGATTTATTTTTTTACTTCCTTCTATTCAGTTTTCCTCCATATTTCAGAATCGTCTTGAACTGCCTTTAAAACACACACACACACACACACACACACACACACACACACACACACACACACACACACACACACACACACACGCACGCACACCTTTCCAGCTCCGCCCATAAATGTTCTCTCACACTGACGTCAGGGTTTGGATCCTTCAGCGACTTTACATTCTTCTTACCAAGTCATGTGGAAAATGTCTCAGCTCAACCCAGTGTTGGGTTTACAGTTAAAGCAGTTCTACACCTGACCAGTGGGGGGCAGCACCGAGATAAGGGCAAGAAATGTGTGAGGAAGAAAAAAAAGGAGTTCTGTAATCAGCTGGTTTATAGCAAGAGTTTATGTTTTGTTTTTATACTTATTGTCTTTTACTGCCTGAATTTTTCTGTTGTTTCTTGTTGCCATGACAACCAATAACAAAGCAAGCTTCAATAATACATTAATTCAAAATGTGACTCCAGTAAACATGTCAGCATGAGGTTCATAGGTAGGAACAGATCATTGGTATCTCTGTATAACTCACAAAATGAGCTGTAAAATATTTACTCAATGTGCAAAATTGTTCTGATTGTTTTGTTTTTATGGATATTTGTTACCAGGATAAATATTATAAGTGGCTCTGAAACAAACTGTGCCTTCTTGCTTTAGGTCGTTTCGTCCCTGATCTAAAGATCTGCATTAAACTCTGGATAATCCAGTCAGATTATTACAGATTGTAACGGATCAACCTGACATCACCACAAGGCTGCAGGAAAACTGGCAGTAAAGATCCTGAACCAATCAATCGGCCAGAGATCCGATCGGCTCTGATCGGAAGGTCAAACACTGAAATCCCTGATCAGATTCAGACACTCACTGCTGTTAGTGTGGAAAACCTCAACCTGGGTGAATGTTTGGTTCTGATAAAATGTGGGTCGTGTTTCAGCGCCTGATGACGGTTTTATGCCATCTGAGGCCCAGTTATTCATCTCAGTTATCTTGGAAAAGAAAAACATTTTTACGCTTTTTGTTCCTTCATTCACACACAAACTCAGTTTAATCGCTAAAAACAATTATTTACACAAACTCCAACCAAGCGGAGATCTGAGGAAACTATTTGTGTTTTTGTGTTTTCATGTTTAATCCCAAACAGGAAGTTGATTTGAAGCCACCTGATTGGCTACACTGCCCCCTGTGGGTCTGGCATGCTTAAACGATGCTTAGTGGCGGATGAAAACTAAACTGATATTTTCCTCAACGCTGAGGCGTAGATATTGGTTTTATAGACTCTGCTTGATGTGGAAAGATCCTGAGAATCTAACAGCTCCATCAGTACTGAGAGGAAAGGAAGAAAACGGTTAAACTGTTCTGTTGGTCTAATTCAGGAACATAACGTCGCTGAAGAGCCGACACCAACGAGGTGAAGAGGCGTGAAGACTGAATCCTGGAGGAATGTGTTCATGGTTCTGGTTCTGACCGGCCGGGTCGCCCGCTCAGCCAGACCGGGCGTTGTGTTTTACGTTACGTTCTCGACTCCTCGCCGTCTGCGCCGCTGACTTGTTTTCATTCCACAGCCAGCATGCGAGGCTTTGTCGCCATGGAGACAAACCGTGGCTGTAAACAGCCGGGTCACGTCCAGGTGAGGGTTCAGGTAGAGGTGTGGCCGGCCGCCCCCCCGGCCCGCTCCGGGTGTCTGAACCGCCCTGACAACACCAGCACAGAGGGAAAACGGGAACAAAAAAGCTGATTCATAGACGAGCCACACAGAGCGCCCGCACAGGTGAGCTCACCTGGAGCGTGACGCCTTCATCCCTCTGGCGCCAGCAGAAAGTATTCATACCGTCTGAACTTTTCACGTTCAGCCGCTGTTCGGCATTTCATGTGACACGGAGCCCAGGAGTTAAAGGGGAACCACGCAGAAATGTTAACGTTTTCAAAAGATAAAATCTGAAAAGTGTGGCTTGCGCTTACATTCAGCCTCCCTGAGTCAGAACTTTGTAAACTATTTTTGGCTCCAGGACTTCTGGGGATTTTCAGAAACTCATTTTAATTCTATTGTCCTTAAAGGGCCGGCTGCAGCAGAACGTAAAAAAGTTTATTTTTTATTTTTATTTCACCAGGTGAGTCAAACTGCTCAGAAAATATCAAAACGTCACAAAGCATAAAGAAACAAACTACCGATGAAACAAACAGTTAAATATGAATCTGGAGCCAACACAGAACTCAAGGAGAACTCCAGGAATCTTTACACATTGATCTAATTTCGTGTTTCACTGATAAAACCGTCTTTGATTTGAATAGTTTAATATTTAAAGACACAACCTTCGTCTTAAAAGTCCTAATTTGTCCTCAGAGTCCAGAGGGCCACATAGAAGCCTATGGCGGGCCAGATTTGGCCCCCAGGCCTTCAGTTTACCACCGGACTGAAGGTTTTCTTCATTCTGCTTTGTAAAACAACGCTGCAGATTCTCTGGACTTTGACTAGGCCATTCTAACCCACTGACATGAATGAATGTTCAGGCTGGTCGTCCTGCTGGACGGTGAACTTTGACCCCAGACTCAGAGCTCCAGAAACCTCCAGCAGGTTTTCTTCCAGGAATTAGCCGCATCCATCTACACATCAACTCTGACCAGCTTCCCACAGCATGATGCCGCCACCACCAAGAGAGCAGTTTAAGTTTAAAATCCTTTAAAGTTTTACATTTATGTTGCAAGATTAACTTGATTTGACTTTTATGACTGAGTCTTAGGGCCACACTAAGAAAAATAAAAATAAGCAAATCCTTTATTCGCGAGTTTATTCTCACAATTTTATGACTTTATTCTCATAATTAGATTATTTTTTTCTAAAGTCTCTAATACTCTGCTGTAATTAGTGCGGTTCCCATGACGACATTTTACCTTCAGCTTATTTATTTTGAAGGATTTAATGTTCCTAAGAGCTCAGGAATCAGTTTTCCATCCAACCTTTTCTTCTCATAAAGACGATCAATGTTTGTCTCTTCTGAGCCTGAACCAGCATGCAGTTCCCACATTGGACACATGGTGGCACTACATCCTTAGAGGAGGCCTGGGCCTTGGCTTCCCTCCATGCAGCCTTGAACACAGAGTCCCACCAAGCAGAACAGGGGCAAACACACACACACACCTAGCAGATACTCCAGATTGGATTGATAGTAGTGAAAATATTGGCCCATAGAAATAATACAACACAGTGATAACGTTGCTATCTGGTCTGATCATGATACGGCGTCCAGACGCAGCCAGAATATCAACTCCAACAAACAAGAAATAAGAAACTGGGCCTGAGATCAGTGAAGGACGGAGCGAGACCCGACTGGAAGCGTTTTAAAGTGCTGCTGCAAGCGCAACGCGTTTTAAGAGGCTTTCAGTCTGATTTCATTAAACAGGATATGAGCTCTCTCTTCCTGATGGCTCTTAATCTAGATTACAGCTCGTCTGGATGTTCACAAATAGATGAGGAGAATCAGGCAAATTAAACACAGTCATGAAATCTATTCAAACCGGGTCAAAATAGGGAGGAATTTCAGCTCTTTATGCAAACATTATTATCTGTTTAATTAAATTATTCCCAAATAATTTCTCTGTTAAAATTGTAATCTGTAGAAAGGAATAATAATAATATTTTTGTTTTAAATGAGGAGATGTGTTTTCTTCTCTCTGAAAAGCACTGGTAGATTTACATTGGTTTAATTACGGAGCCTCGCAATCGACGATCTGAGCTGCAAAGAATTGTGGGAGCCTCAATTAAATCTGATGTTAATTAAATCTGATCTTGTTTTGTGTATTAATCAAGCGGCAATTTTAATCTAGAGAACACACAGTCTGTAATGGGAAGCTGTGCATGTTGAGGGAGAGCAGAATTATTTTAATTTCATGCTTGTGATGAACGTTTTTTCTTCTTATTCCTCCATAATATTATTATTATTATTTTTATAGCTGAGTTGCATTAGTTCCTAATCTGCGTTTCCGTTACGTGTGTTTATGCGATCAGATGTGTGAGCAAACACAAAGCAGCAGAACCGGTTCAGTGACGCGTCCTGAAGGAAGTTCTGCAGACTTCTGGTCCGCTGGAGGGAGAGAAGCTGCGCAGCAGAAAAACACAAAGTGCTGAGGATTTATCCACAATATAATCAAACGTATAATTGATACAGATGTATAAAACATAAAATAAAATTCTTACATATTTATACGTCTATACAATTCTATTGAAAAAAAATTACATATATTTTACATAGATGCATAAAAAATTCTTAAAAAACAAATAGAAAATAAATTAAAATTTACATATATTTTTTACACATTTCATTAATTTATATAATAAAAATGTAAAACAGAATTTAAATGTAAAAACTTGTAATAAAAATGTTATATGTATTTTACATTCCAAAATGTTAAATAAAAACTCCATTTAGAGTGGAAATGGCCACTTTGGTGAAAGTTTTTAACTTTTTACAGTGCATTTGTGTAAAACAATATTTTTTGGTCTTTTTATATTTTTCTGAAATGTGATCCGGATGTTTTTCTGCAGCAGTCTGAATGTTTACCAGTAAAATCTGCCGTTATTACGTAAAGAAAATGTTTATTGACACATAAACAGTAAAATATTCTGTTTATTTCGCTGCTTAAAAACCAAACCGTCACTTTCTGGTAGAAATTTTTTTTTCTAATCAGCTCTTGTGTTTGTGCATCTACCCAGCAGAGTGTGCCCACATCGGCACCGTTTGTGTCAGGAGTGTTAATTATGTTTACATCAGCATTAAACTGCGCTCTTATCAGATGTACCATTCCCTTTCAGCGGCAGGTTCTTGGTAGAGTGACACCAGAGATAAGTGGGAAAATTTACTCTGTGGTCAGCAAGTCTTTCCACAGATACACACACTTTGTTTCCTCCGGTTATTTTAAGCAAACGCTCCTCCTGAACGCCGCGATAGGGAGGAAAAACACAACCTCTATCCAAACCACATTAGGCTAATTAACAAACTCATTTAAAGCAGGAGAAATATTGATTGCCATACATTTGGAGTGGGATGGAGGTGAGAGCAGGGGGAGGAAGTCAGGGAAATAAATAAATAAGAGTCTGGCAGGTGTATGTAAATTGTTTGTTGGCAATGGAGAAATTTAAATTACAGTTCAATCAGAGAGGGGAAGGAGAGCGGCGAGCAGCCTGTGATTTCCCGTCTCCACGCTTAGTTGATATTTCACTGGGTGAGGATTGAGCGCTACGGGTGCATTTCACACCCCTGAATGAGAAAGGCAATCTCGCTCAGCCGACTAGAACAATAATTAGAATGGAGATTAAATAAAAATAATTAGAAAAAGTTCATCTAGTTTTGATGTATTAATTATTCCGCCCCTGCTTTATTCCAAGTCTAATTATCTGCTTCAGTGAAAATGCAGAGATTTTCTGTGAGTCATAAAAAATTACATTCATGTAATTATGTCAGCAATTTGGGGTGAAGTCAGCTAAGCAGAGCGTCGGCTCGCTGCTCCCCCCAGTTTAAAGTAAGTAACTTCTAACTACTTATAACTTATAAGTTAATACAGTCCCTTTCAAGCCAGGGGTATAAATAATAGAATGCAATGGGAGATTATTTACTCTTTAAATGAGGAGCTGCTCTCCCAGCTTCCCACACTTCCCGCCTTCACAGCCGCTGCTCGCCGCGCCACAATGAAAACAAGACCAGTTTTTATCCATTCTTGGTCAGTAGATAATAATTTGCATATAAATGGAAATATTTATTGTGACAAAAATAAGGGAAAAGGGAGATGTAGGAAGTAATATGCTCATTTTTCAAAAACTCATGGGGCCCAGCTGTGATATCTGTATTTTAGGAGTCAAGCAGTTTAAAAAATAAGACGAGCCGAATCCGGAGAAAAAATAAAAAAGAAAGAAATAAAAAGACAGAAAGAGGGAAATAAATAAATATGAGGGAGAAGAAAGGGAGAGGGGAGCCAAAGGAACCTTTTTAAGATGTTTACTACACAAATGGAGTCTCCAGAGAAGACAGCGTCCTGATGAAATTTGAGAGATAGCTGTCGACATTCTGTACTTTTCTCCTGGCGGTGTAGATGGAGGCAGGCGAGCTGGAGGACTAAGCTGTAATGACTTCTCTTCCTCTACCTGACTCACCGGGGGAAACCAATAAAGTTACTAAAATAAACTTTACAGATGTGGAAAATGTATTAGCGAGATAGGAAATAGGTGACTGCAGTTGAAAAGAAATCGAATATGGAAGGTTCGCCCCGGCAGGGAGGGAAAAACACAGACAGGGAAAGTTTGGCAAAAAAATAAATGTTAATTTTTATGTTTACTTCATTCAGCTTGTAAAGCGATCCATGAAACAGGTTCTGATGAATCACAAAGTATCCAGAACCGGGTTCTGCAGGAACTTTGCTCTGCTAGTTTTAAACAGTTGATCAAATTTAAACGAGCGAATCAAAAGAAAAGCTCCAGCAGGAGCTGCAGCGCATCTGATCAGTGCGGAGTGACGGCGTGGGATGCATGTTAGTCTGACTGATTGAAATTGATAGGAAACAGGAAGAGGTGAAGAACATTACATGGTTCGGCTTCCCATCTGCAGGCTGAACTCACATGGAGCCCACAGCGGTGAGCTGATGCTGATAAGGAAAAAACTCTCAATTTGTTTCCTTTTTGCATCACAGCTACTTGTTAACATGTTGCAACATTTCATTTATTCGTTTTCAGATTAAATTAATGCAGTTTGAGCTGCTGAATGTGTTGATTTCTGACTGAATGTGCAGCAGCTGAAACCTGAATGTCAAAACTTCTGCTTGATATTTTTACAAGGAAATGGTTCAGTTACTTTTGAGGCAGAACGTCCTGCATTTCCCCAGAACCAAAACGCTGCTTCCTTTAATGCGTCGTTTTTAACAAGCAGTCTTTGGATTCCTAAACGAAATCACAATCTGACACGTGGGAAGCAGCTCTCTGATATTTTCCATCCTGTTTGGCCTTGTAGTTTCTCACTTGGTTTCAGTGTTTGGTCCTATCGCGCTCTTGCATCTGCTGAGGAGACACCAAGTGGTGGTTATCAGCCCTGATCAATGCAAGCAGGAAACGTACTGATTAGAATATGAACAGACCGCATAGAGAGGAACTCACGGCCACCGCAGTCATGCAGCAACGCTTTGACTTTTCTCCTCTGATTCAATTTAACAGTTTGCCTTCTTCAAGAGAGTTTCTTCTAATATTTGTGTAAGCCGGTGTGTTGTTGCTGCTGCTGTTTTTAATCAGCTGGGACTGAAGTCAATAGGAAGTCAGAAATCTCCAAGCAGTCCGTTTGTAAAAGCCGACGTTTGGACGAGCAGCTCAGAGTTTCAGCTTTCTTTGAGGAGCAGCGGAGTGTGTGCATGGAGAGACACAGGCTACGGTGGAGACACCAGAGGCTTAGCTGCACTACACTTACCATTTCAAACATTGACTTTAGGCTGGAAACACAATATGGGCTGAGAAACACCAACTTTCAATTTATTTCTTGTTGGACTTGGGGAACCTGCTCGGGTTGTTTTCAATGCTTTCAGCTTTAAACTGTGAAGTTAGTGTTTGATCTTTTTGCCCCAGTTTGAGTCTGTTTATGCTTTATGGTCCAATTTTTGTCTTATTTGAATTGTCCAATGTAAACATGGCGGCTCATGAAGTCACTGCTGTAAAGAAGAACTGAAAACTTCGGTGCATATATTACTGATGGACAGAAATCACACCAGATGTTTCTGCACAAACAGAAACTGGAACTGGCTGCGTCGTCCGACCGGATCCCAAAAACAGATCCGGTGTGTCTTGGTTTACAGTTCTGTCTAATAAAGTGAAACGAAACACTGAGCATTGAACACATGAAGAAAAGAAGCATCTAATTCAAACCAACTTCATTTCATCAATGGCCTCTAAACAGGCTCTTATGACAAGTTGACTTTTTTCAGTTTCATTCCTGGAGTTGTTTTTATACTTATAACACAAGTATAAAAATGGAAACTATTGGTTTCCATCCAATAGTCATGCAAATGATGAGCGAACTTTTAAAATGTTCCAGAAGAAAAGGTGAACCAGGTGAGTTTGGTTCAAGTCAACCAGGATTTGTAAAGTTCATCAGATGATGATCTGAGCGTAGCTGGAATCAACAGGAAGTAGAGCATGGACCGCCGGGATCCTCCTCTCAGCACATCAACTCTGGTTGGATCAACTAAAAACTAATTTTAAAAAAATTCATCAACCTTTTCTAAAGCGATTCTTCAAAATGAGCAGCAAAAACATTGATAGGAACATTTTCTGGTTACATGTTTCTAAACTTCTGGATGTTCCAATGAGAATAATAATAATAATAATAATAATAATAATAATAATAATAAAGTCGTAAAATGTCTGACAGATGAGGTAAAAGAATAATCAGAGCTTTAACAGGTGAAGGTTTTTCATTAAATGAGTAAAAAAACAGTTTAGCTGCCCAGGCCTCCATGTTCTCTCACAGCACAAGTCTCCACTGTCGAAGGAAAACGTTGTTGAAACCCGTTTAAGGTTTGCAGAACAACTGGACCAGCCAGTGAAGCCCATCTGACGGACCTGAGAGTCAAACTGGAGCAGAAAGACGGAGCGTCCAGCCTCGGCTGTGGCTGCAGTGGGATGTCAAACTGTGTAAACTGGTGTTTGTGCAAACATGACTGTGTTGGATATCAACCACACTTGGTTCTGGATCAGAAGGGAAAAGTGCAGCGTTGGGCCGGTGTTGACCTGCCTGCGGTGTGAAAACATGTTTCAGTACATCAGATTTTATCTGCGCACATGTGGAGAGAATCAATGTGGGAAAATAATCTGGTCATGTCAAAGTTTACCGTTGCTATGGTGACGTTTGAATCAGCAAAATGTGCTGGACTCCTGAGCTAAAACGCTGCTAGCGGGAAACTGAAGGTCTGCACATTTCCAGGCTCACTCCTTCATTCCTGTTCAGTTATTTTCTCTAAAAGTCACATGAACAACAAAAAGTGACCCGGCGAATTCCCAGCAGAACAGCCAACAATCAATCCCCATCCGTTTTCTGAACCATTACAGCTACAAATGACAGCCGGCTACATTTATTATTATCGTTGTTATTATTAGCATTACCATGTTGTCCTTTACAGATCTGAAGATTGTATCAGCAGAACCACTTCCTGTTTCATGTGGTTTCCAGGCAGAAACGCTTCGGTTTGTAACAAACGGATTGGGAATGGTGCCGGAAGCGGTCTGGATGAATCTGGAGTCGAGGGAAGCGTTTTCCATCCAGAGTGTTTGCTTCAGACGGCTTTTTAAGGCCCGTTGTCTTCGGCCAACAGAAGGCGCCGAGCGGGGGGCGGGGGTCCAAACGACGGCCTATCAATTACTGACCTCAGCAGTCAACCTCCTGAGTCATCTGGGCTTTCCACGCAGAGCCACAGGTTAAGTCTGGGCTTTTGGGCAGATCCCAGGGTGAACATTAATTTCTTAATGCATTTTCTGTCCCTGGGGGGCGATCCTCCAGAGAGCCACTCTGCTGGCTCTCCAAACAGGATAGAGTGACGGGGCCAGTGTGTGACTTTACATTTCTCCAGTTAAAAACACCAGTTAGTCAGAAAATCATCTCCTCAGTCGTCCTGCTTGACGCCGTCTCTCCAGTGTTGCATTGTGGGTGTTAGCAGAACAAAACAAAGCCGTCATTAATTAAACAGGTTGAGTTCCTCTTCCTGGAGGTTTGTTATTGCTCCGTCTGAAGCGTCTAATTGATCGACAGGCTCTGTGGGACTCAGTAATGATAATCAATATTGACACATATTTCCTGCCGTCAGCATAACTCATAAACATCCAGACGCAGGCGGCGGCGTACGCCTGCGGCTGGCAAACAAAAACAACCAGCATGGCCGCATTTAGACGGGAGATGAGATGGAAAATGTGAACTCACACTTTCCAGCTTTTGATGCTGGAACCTGATAACGTTGGACTGAAACCAGAGAGAAATTATTCTTCTTTACTGAGAATTAAAAAGGAAATTCACTGGGATTTTTCTCAGTTAACCCAACCAGACGTTAACCAGACGTTAACCAGATATTAACCCAACCAGACGTTAACCAGATGTTAACAAGACGTTAACCATCTTGGAACCAAACCAGACGTTAACCAGACGTTAACCATCTTGGAACCAAACCAGACGCTAACTGGACAGTCGGACTTTAGGGCTGGGTTCTGGTCCAACCACTGACAGTTTTTGAAACATTTTCTTACTTCAGGTTGAGCTACACTCTTGGATCATTTTGCACGCCTTCATTAGCTCATTTCCATGAGCTGCAGCAGCAGAAGAACCGTTTCCTCAAATTGAGCTGCACCATTCAGCTGGTCGGGTCAGGAATCCATCCCGCCTTCAACGGATCACTTTGGGTTTCTTGGTACCAACATTTAGACTCAGTAGCCTACCTCAGTGTTGTTGCCAACGGCTCCTTCCAACAGGACGATGAGAGGTTGCATCACCTCAGCCCGGTTTCATGAACGTGACTCAGTTCACCAGGCTTTAGTCTGACCCGATTAGAGATCCACAGAGCAGCGCTGGGAGGTTCCACCAATCAATCTGTGATGTCAACATGAACCAGGTGAGTCCAGGAGTTCAACTTCTGTCATTAATATTTTTGTTTGTGTTAAGAAGTTACTACAACCCAAAAACCCCAACCTGACGCTGTGCAAACGCTCAGTCTGCGCTGATGAATGTCAGTATTCACATGTCAGATAATGTAGATGTGGAGCATTACTATCAGACTTTTAGGGTGAATGCTTGTTAAATAAAAGTCAGACACATTATGGCTCCAGTTTGAATCC
This sequence comes from Poecilia latipinna, assembly GCF_001443285.1. Classification (NCBI taxonomy): domain Eukaryota; kingdom Metazoa; phylum Chordata; class Actinopteri; order Cyprinodontiformes; family Poeciliidae; genus Poecilia; species Poecilia latipinna. The sequence goes on from NW_015113047.1 coordinate 479,589, forward strand.
AGTGTCAGGGTCTTACTGGTGTTGATGGTGAAAAAGAATATTTGGGTCAGTGGGCAATTACCAACACCCTCCATCACCCTAAATGGACCCACACATACTTCCCCCTTAATTAATGCATTAGGGAGGTCAGAGGTTATATAAGCAGCGCGCTCGCCGGCAGAGCTGGGTATAGTGTTGTAATCCAGGAAGTGCAGCGCTGCGCTCTGATTGGCTGCTTCTGTGTGTCCAGATTAACCCGGTGGAGGAGGAGCAGGGCGGCTCGGCTGCGAGCTCCGTTTATTAAAATCACTGGAAATGCAACAGAATTGCATTTCTACCATGTTTAGAGTTTAAAAAGTGAAGTTTTAAAAACACAGAGGAAGCGTCTGCAGTATGATTCAGAGTCGTGCCTTTAGGATGAACTTCATACTGGTCTGCTGTGAATTATTTAGGGAAGGATAACATGCAAGCTAAGAGTAATCCTATGTGCTTAACGGAAAACTGTGAGTCAGTGAAGTTTTGGTGTCAGAAGGTTGATAACAGCAGCAAGGCAGCAAAACATGCAGCAAACGGCCAGCAGGAGCTCCGGCTGTTTATTTATTCAAACCGTGTCATGAATGGCGCTTTGTGACGCCTTTCATCTGCCAGGTAGAGCAGCAACACCTCGCTGTTCTCCTCTCCCCTTCTCCTCCCTTCGTGCTTCTGTTCGGGGGATTTTAAGTGAGAGAGGTCTGACAGTCGCTGCGCCTCGGGCCAAATTCCACATCCATGCCGAACATGCGCTCCCCGCAACACGCCGCATTAGGAAAGCTTTCTAGGAAACGTCAGTTAACCTCTTTTCTTCCTCTCTGCCCGGTGGAAGAGAAACAAAACGCGTCCAGTGATCACAGAAACCTGGGGGTAAAGCGGCTTGTTGGTTCTGGTTCCTGATAAAGAATCGCTGTGCAGGATTTCATGATTGATTTTGAGGTTTCTGCAGTCAAAATCACTGATTTTATGGAGATAATTTTGCAATATTTGAGCTCATGTATGAAGGTAAATGTGACTCCTGTTGCGCGCCGTATCGTCTCCAGTGAAGTTGAAGAAACAACGGAGTAGCAGCAGGAAATACTGCCACCTGCAGGTGGGAGTTAGCATAACCTGAACCAAATGTTTTTCACCATATTTGTAGAAAAATTAACAATCCAATAAACTCCAAACTATTAACTAGTAAAAGAACTGGGGAATTTCCTCAATTGTAAAAAACTTGAGGTAATTTTTACTTGAGCTTCATTTAGCTCTGACTATTCAATGTTTAAGATATAAAGATGAAGTAAGTTGCTTTTTGTCCTGGTCTCACTGCACCTTTTCCTCTGAATCAAGATGGTGAATAAATTACTAGCTTTGTTAAACAGACAACAGGTCCAACCTCCCACTTCGAGCATTCACAATGCTGAGGTGAGTGGATCTCCATCGGAGAGGAAAGACCGTCTGAATGAAGATTGGATCTGGATTTATTGTAGCATCTGCAGCATTTATAAAATCTCTGCAGGAATGTTGGCAGTATTTCTGAATGTAACTGCAGTCGGTTGGTTACATTCAGTCGGATTAGACATAGAAAATAAGCAGTCAGCTTTCCTTCCACTCAACTTTCCATTTATATCCCTGAATAATAAAGCCTTCTGTAGACAGCCAAGCCCTTTAGTAACGACCATTTTTAGTTTAACTCGACAGAAATCATTTAAATAATGTTGATTTATAATAATCTACCAATACAAGGAAAAGAAAAAAAACTATAAATTAAATTGTAATTTTCTTGCAAAGCAAATGATTTGATAACAAAAGGAAAAGTGAAGATGTCAATAATAAAACATTAAAGTAACCCTAAAGCAGCCAGGCTTTCCTCGTATTGACCAGGGGAGCTGAAGCCAAGTTGAATTAAGTTTTAAATGCGTGTGTGTGTGTGTGTGTGTGTGTGTGTGTGTGTGTGTGGACACTTTGAAGTCGGGGCAGGTTTCTCTTTGAGGTGGTCTGTCCCTGCTACTCAACGGTGCTAATCATGCGTGAAGGGAACATGCTCAGTGTGAGGGAAGCCATCAGCGGCGATTCCCGTCCACCACAGTCTTGGTGCGGCTTGGAATCAGCGGCTTTGATTAGCACGGCCTTGGGCTAGCGCGCTAAAAAGAAACTTAACAAATAAATACATGGGGTCAACTCATTCAGCCGGAGCTACAAAGGTAGAGGAGTTCAAGGAAAGCCGGTTTAACTGGGCAGGTTTTTATTCGCGCTCAGAGCCAATAGGGGAGCTCTGCTGCAGATCAGGCTGAGGGATAGTAGAATGATGCAAATCAGGCATGGAGACACTTTACCTGCTGAGCTTTTGGCCTTGAACTGGTTTTAATGGTTTCATCTGGGTCCCACAGATCCAATTTGGGAAACCATCTCCCTGGGAAATGCAGTTATGAGGTCGTTTTCTACATCCAAGGTGAGCCTGATTGCAATCGATGACCAGAGAGCGAGAGCAGAGCGACGTTGGAGAAAACTCCCCACAACTTCACCGCCGACTGATCTCACCAACGGGGGGTTAAAGGTCAGCTCAGATCTAACATTTCTATCAGTTATGGGCATCAGGAGCAGGAAAACGTAAATGTTTAATCTGCCAAACATCCATTCTCTGCGTAGGATTAGGATTCTGCCTGAAACGGCGACGCAAACCGCAGATTGAAGTATTATTCTGTCTGAATGGTGACAATGCAGGAATAAAGCCGACTCTAATTTACTTTCTTTATTAAGTTTTTATCTTCTTGTTGCATATTTTAATCTGTTAACTAAAAACAGGGTAAAAATCACACCCAAATTAAATCAGCTGCTAGAGTTTATGCAAAAGTTTTGTAAAAATATAATTTTTTATATTTGCAGCCAAACATTTTATCTGCATGTTGTTTAACAAAAAACCTGATTTTTCACCTCTCCTGAATTTGTCTAACTTAAATGTCTGTAACTACAAACTGAAATAAAATAAATCTCTAAAATGAAAAGATGACAAAAAAAGTCAAAATAAATAAATTTTCTAGACGCGTTTTTGTGCTGATGATATTCTGTGATTTAATAAGTGTTGAGAAAAACCTTGTTGTGGTGAAATTAATGTGACTTTATAATAAATATATTTATAATAAATTCACTGTCCAACAGCAAACAAAACTTCATATAAAAACTTTTTGGTTGCTCAGAACATTTCAGAGAAACTTTGATTTTTCAACCTTTAGAAGAAAAAACAACTTTAACCAACAGAAATATATTAAATCTTTGAGTTTGTGAATTTATAACAGATGAAAGGTTTGATGACCAGTTCAGACTTCAGACTGTAAAATAAACCCAACTGTGTATGACCAACATGGAGCTGGTGAAATAACGGAGATCCTCTCCACGTCTGAGCGGATGATCATTCCCGACTGGGTCGGGAAGAACCGAAGTTCGGCCAGAGAAAGAGCAGCAGAGGGAGGCAGGGAGAGAAAGGAAGCAGGCAGGAGGGAGTTTCAGAGTGCAGACAGTTGAGTCATATTTCAGGCCTGATTGGACCTGACAAAGTGTTATTGGAGGACTCGGTCCCCACAGCATTGTTTGCTTTAGAAAGTCAGGGCCAGATGACTGAAAAACATTAGAGCGATCGGAAGTGGGAGCAGCGCGGCGCGGAGCGCGGCCGTCCGTCTGCAGAGGGAGAGCAGACAGACATTTCACCACCGAAGCCTTTAAACACAGAAACTCTCTGAGGAATAATAGAATAAAATACCAGCAGGTTTCATTCATGGCTCCCATGAAGCACTGATGGACGGATTAATGCCTTCATCCCAGTAACGACTGGTTTTAACCAAACAGTAAATCAGCAGCTTAAAGTTTAAATATCTGATCCAGTTTGTCTTCAATATAAAGGACTTTATAACAATAAATACCATAGCTTTGGGTTTTAGTGACACTTTGGCTTAAACTCTCTCAGCAGCAGCACTAACAGATCGTTAAGCATCCAAACACACAGACACCATCTGACCCTCCTGACCTTTCAGAATAAAACTCTGCTTCACTTCTCTATGTGCAAAACTGACCAGCAGGAAAAATGAGGCTCATTTAATGAAGATAAAACTTAAATTCAGTTTAAACTTTCCTGTTTTATGGTCAGTGAACATTTCCAGTCTGCTGCTGGGATCCACTGGATCACCCTGAGGAGATTCCTCACACTGACAGAAAACTTTAATAACCTGCATCAAACTGCACAAGATTGGCATCATTTTCTGCTGTTGTTTATTTCAGATTGTTTTCAAGCCCAGTTCGATTATTGGTTTGCAGATCATCTCTGACTGTTTTCTGAGAGGTCACGACCCCTAAAGGCTTTCTGTAGGCCCAGCAGCCATGTTCATAAGGTCAGCATGTATTTGAACTGAAGGCCTTCACTAAGCCAGTGAATTATTCCACAATTAAATAAGAAACTGAAGGAGTTTCTGCGTCCAGGATCCAAGTTTCTACCAACTTCCATGAAATTTGGGCCGGCAGATTCAGGCAAACTTCCCAAAAGACAAACGGCTCTGGAAGCTTCGGTGTGCATAAACTACAGGAATTAAACAGAAAGAAGAAGAAAACCGGCTCTGCCATTTTAATTCTCCGATGCTTCTGTGTGTAGAGCCGGCAGATTGACAATTATTTCTGGATGAAAAAAGCTTGAAAAGAAAAACTTCACAGGCATGAAAACGAGAGAAGCTGTCGTCCCTCCGTGTTTTCATAGTTAATGGACAGTATGGAGGCTCGGCTCGCCGTATTTGCCTAACCTCAGCCTGACCCCTCTCTGCGGGACAGTAAGCGGCGGCGGAGGGAGGCGGGCCCTCAGCTGTTGGGTCCCAAATGAAAGTCGCCTGTGTTGTGTTTGACTTGGCAGTGCGCGGACGCGGCGGCTGCAGCCAAAATCAGCTGACTGCTCCGTGTCTGCTCACTGCTAATTACTGATGTCAGCTAAACAGAGATCTTAATCTGGAATCACACCGGACAAATATAAATCAGACACAGCAATCTACCTCCACAGCAAACAGCAGGGACACAAAATGGCTCTCGCTGTTAGCCAAGCTGCTAAACTTTCACCAGAATTCAAAGTAAGACGAATATTTGGGATTTTTATAAACATGGAAACTTTGCAGTTTCTGATAAATGTTTCCTTCAGATCCAGGTTGTCATTTACACTCAAAACTATTTAATACAACCTGTAATTATTTACACCACAACCTGCAGTCCGTTGGGACGTTGCTACAGTGGGAAGGTCTGAAAACCTGACAAATGTATTTATGTCACATTACAGGGCAATTCCTCACAATCTGCTAAATTACAGGATTTCAATGCTTCTGCACCTGCACCAGCAGTTTGAGTCTTTAGAAAGATAAACCATCAGTGGGAGAATCCAGAAGAACAGGTTTCATCTTAGCGCTAGCACAGAAGCTAACAGTCTCTGAGCTTCAGGTTCAGCCAATCAGGACGAAGGAAATCCAGGTGTTCCTGGATTGAAAAGTGACCTGAAGTTACGTTCCACAGAAAGATGTGAGCAGATGATGAAAACATGCATTTTAAATCTGATTCTCGTCTCTTAGCATCGTTGTGTCCTGGACCTGCTGCAGCACTGAAATGTTACCTTCTAAATGAAATTATTTATAATGCAGTGTTTAAATATTTTGCCCCATTCTGGTGAATGAGGTTCATTTGGTATGGATTAATTTCTAAACCTTGAAAATGTTTGACTATTTTCACCAGAGAAGCTGGTTAGCTCAGGTAAAATCATAAATGCTGCTGTAAATCATCCAGGTTTCATCTGAAGGTCAAATCATGTGTTTCATCTTTAATTTAATGAAGAAAACCTTTAGATTTTATGGTTTCATTTTAGAATAAAACTGGTTCTTTGGGGTTTTGCATTGGTGGCACAATACACTTTTCAAATATGACAGTCATCCAATCAGAGAGCACATGGAAAAAACACCACCATTCTCCCCAAGAAATGCAATACAGCTTTCCTAAAATACCTTCCTCTGGGTTTTAGCATCTAATGCATCTTTAGTAAATGGATAGTGGCTTAGAAAATAAAAAGGGGCACATTTACAGTTAAACTGATACATTTAAAATGAAAGAAAAGAGTGCAAGAGGCAGATAAATCCAGCAGCGTATGGAAGGAGAAGATTCAAAGACATCCCAGACAAAGATGCAGAGATCAGAGAGAGGGAGCAGGTGTAGGAGGAAGAGAGGAGGACTGAGCCGGGAACAGAAAGGAAACCGGCTGGCAGATGTGAGCCGCGCCGCGCTGAAAAGCTCTTTTGCAGGAGAGAAATCCAGCAGGTCCTGAGCAGGTGGTGCGAGTGCCAAGAAGCGACAGAGAGAGAAAAGCTGCGAGGTGAAACCAGAAGAAAGACACGAGCGACAGGCGGCTGTCCGATTCCTGCAGGTGAAACGGCAACAAGCATCTGCTGCTGCGTCCAGCTCTGCCCTCCGACAGCTGGGGTTGATCCCTGAGCCGGGCTCAGAGGGGTCACGGTGGGGTCACGGTGGGGTCACGGGGGCATCAGTCCTGATGCCAGAACCGCAGAAAAACCTGGACGGGTCAGAGAACCGGACCTGCTGTCCTCCAACTGTCTGCAGGTTGGATCTGATTATTAGCAGATTATTGTTATTTCTGCCAATATTATGTTTTATTCTCCGTTTTATTTACTGCTATATAACAAATTAAGAAGAATTTATCGTTCAGCAAGCAGTTGATAATTATTCTGATATCCAGTAATTATTATTGATATTAATAACTATGTATGAATTAGTTTGCAATAATTTAGTCTATGCATTAAACATCGTTTGTCCCTTCAGCCCAGTAAACTGAACAGGCACATGAACAGTAGAACCGTTTTAATTACAAGCTTTGATCATTATAATATATTTCACTATTTCAGGATTAAATAAGTGTTCACTTCTTCCTTCTCTTTTCAAACAAAGAAATGTTAAGCTAATTATTTTTCTGTTTCCTTGTTTTTAAAAACTTGTTTGAAAAAAATAAATTAAACATAAATGTATAGAAAATAAACAGCTGATTTAGCGAGTTATGGCTTTTCTGTCTGAAGCAAATCAGAGTTGATGCAACTGTTCTGGTTACTTTGATGTTTTACAGTGAAAGTATGCAGCAGTCCAGAAACTATATTTATTTCAGAACGAAAGAAAAGAAGCTCCACAATATTCTCTCAGGGCCTGAAAACTAAAGCATGCCACACTTTTCAGATTTTCATAGCTAAACGTCCAACACGTTTCCTGTGGATTCCTCTTTGTGCTGTTGATACTTTTTGTGAGGTTGAATCTACAGAAGTGGAATAAAAAGACTCTTCTGGTTCAACTTCCACTGAAAATGTTTTATATTTACCTTCACATTAAGAACCAGATGAGGATCCAAAATAAGAGCTTTGGACTGGAGATCACAGAGATGAACAGATTTTATGCATCTGCTCATGAAGCCTGACATCATATTTACATCTTTCACTTCTCAGGATTTTGGCAGAAAGTTTCTAACGGGAAAATAAAACATGATTTTACTTCCTCTAATGTTTTATGTCTGCATTTATTGCATAATCCTAATGTTTCTAGATAAATTCAGCAAAAGAAAAAAGACCAGATCAAATGAAGATGCGATGGAGGACTGACCTTTGACCTGGGCTCAGGTCCAAACTCGTCCTGGTGGTGATCGGACTCGGCTGAGGTTTGCCTCTGAAACATTTCCTGATCAGGCTGTGTGCAGCAGCTGCAGGGAGCCAGAGCCGGCTGGAGGCTGTGAGGGTCGGGGAACCAGCCGCCATGTTTCCGCCTCCCTGCAGCGGAACCAGAACCAGGACCGGCTCCGTGTGGTTCCTGTTACCAACATGACGGATGCTACATGCTAAAGCAGCCGGCGGCTCAACGTTTTGGGACGGACGGAGGAAAAGGCTCTCTGCTGCTCCACAAAGTGGCTCCTGTTGGAACACCTGGCTGTTCCAGGAGGACCTGCGGGTCCAGGGGCCAAACCCGGAGTTTCCTTACCCCGGGCCCCGGGGCCGCCGGCCCTTTGTTCCCAGGACGAGCGCAGCGCTCAGATTCCTCGCCTCCATTGGCAGCGCGGTAAGAGAATCCTCCAACTACACGGGGTCCAGCGATCGGTCACGACCGCGGGCGCATGTGAATGGCTGCGCTGTTTGTTGGTCTGTCTTCCTAATTAAGAAAGAAGCGGCTCAATGGAGCACCTGCAGGATTGTTAGAGGTGCACCGCCTGACCTCTGACCCCTGCTTCTGACCGGTAACTGTAAACCTGGAGACAATAGCGTCCAGGAGGATGCGGCGTCAGGACGGGGTTTCCATGACAGCGCGCTGCGGGCTGCCTTCACCTTGAAGCTTCCAGGTAGCTGCTGCTGCAGGACGGGAACTTCCTGCCTGGCTGAACAATGGGCCGGCGTCCCGCGACCCGGGTCACACAAAGGGCCCAGGAAGTGAACAAAAGCCTTCTTGGCAGCTCAAACATGTGAAGCCAGCTGTGAAGGACATTAGGCTGCGCCGCCAACACGGCTGCCGGGCCGCAGCTGTCCCTTTAAGAGCCCAGTTATTACTGCGTTATTGTTATTAATGTCTGTTTCTTAAAGGGGCGGCCGAGCCGGGAGTAATCCGCCCGTCAGCGCTCACATTAACGGCTAATTGGTCTCTCCTCTCAGTCACAGCAGAAGCTGAGCCGAGCGTCAGGCTCCTTCCTCACGTTGTTGTCATTCCTCTTTATTTGCTTTTCTGCTTCTTCCCATCAAACTTCTGACTGCAGCAGCTTTAACCGCCGGGGATAAAACGGCTAATGTGTCGTCAACCAGAAGGCTAATATTCACACAGCACTCAACACTTTTACTTTTTAAGAACTATTCACCAAATGTGTCAAAGGAATGAAGCTTCACTGGGTCAGATGAGTTCTGAGTGTGTTGAGAATAAATGAACCAGTTTATCAATTATCAATAATATTCCTACAGGAAGTTACGACCCAAATACAGAGAAAAGTGAAGGAGGATCATAAGAAAAACTTATTTTCATCATAAACATGCAAGAAACGGCGTGAAAGCATCAGGATCAACGGACAGACATGAGGCTGATCGCCGACGGTAGAGCAGACAACATGGCCGACAGTTTGTGTCACGACATTAAACAGATTCACACAAAAGCCTGGCTGCAAGCCGCACCAATCAGATTTACTGTTTTACATTGGAGGAGTTCAGATGATCTAAAATGAGTTTTATTCATATTTATTAACAGGTTAAAGGATGGAGAGTCGTTTTATTATTATTATTTTCCTTTAATAAATAACATTTGAAAACTTTTTGTTTCTACTCAGGTTATCTTTGATATCTGAAACAATTTGACAAAAACAAAATCCTGTCAGGCCATTCTTACAAAAGGAGGATTTGCTTTGAAACTAATTTATATTCAGTTTTAATTTGGTTTATTTACGTATTTATGACCTCAGGAGCTGCTACCTCAGTAAAATCAACTTCTGAAGCTTCTGGATCAAAACCTAAAAACGACATTTGCAAATTCTTTTATTTGAAGATCAGGATGTAAAATAATGTTTTTATTTTTTAATGGGTTTTATCGACATTGTTCAGGAAATGCAAACTGGTCAAACTGGAGCTGGGAGGAGCAGCAGAAACAGTGGAAGCAATCAGCAGCTTCTGTTTGCTGACAGCTAATATTTTCCATTCGTTATAATAACGTCTCATGCTGGTTCAGTTCATCATCTGTTCCTGAATCCAGCTGAAGGTTTCCAGGTCGCTGCAGAGATTCCCGACGCAGCGTCCTGAGCTCTGGAGTTCATCCAGGCGTGTGTGAGCAGAGGTCAGGCGCAGGGTGAACCTGCAGACGGGGTTAGCAGCTAAATCAGGAGATTAGCGCATCCTGAACCGCCACAGGTGGACGCACTTATTCCATCATTTCCTAAACTTTATTAAATCACAGCAGAGTGAGAAGCGGTGAGCGCTAAAGGAGCCGCAGCCGTGGAGGCGTATCATCGTGACCATCAACAGCACCGCCAACTCTTCAACTTAGCTCGGCTGAGAATCAACACAAACACACACACACACACACACACACACACACACACACACACACGACGCTGACGGCAGGTCAGCCGAAGGGAGGTCAGGGGTTCAAGGTTGGAGGTGGGGCGCTGGGTTGGTGTAACTGAAGCCGTCTTGGGGTCAGCTCCCCAAAGCGGACCGGCGGTCTCTGCTAATAGACTAAACACACGTCTCTCTACTGCGGCGCATCAGGCGGCGCATCAGGCGGGACGCGCCGCCGTTCCCAACGCTTCATGGAAACTCACATCAAAATGACACGTTTCCAGTCACCTCTGCAGACGCTGCAGCTGCTTTCATGTCGTTTTGTCACAGGATGGATCAGAAGCAATAAGTTAATGACTGAAACCAACTTGGTTACTATATATAGGCTGCATAATGAGACACCTCTGGAAAACTTTTCACTCCCTCACAGCAGAACCACGGTGGCTGATGCAATCATTGATTTCCTGTAATTTATCAGCTTCATATCTTCACTCATTAATAGTTCAAATGCAGGACAGACATATTAGTTTTGGTTTTAGAGTTAGATTAATTATGCTGAGTCTCTATAGTTTTCCACAGCAGAGTCAAAACTTAGAGAAACTTTTTTAAAATAATAAAACACATTTAGCTTCAGCATCTAAATGATCAGGCAGTAGATTAATGCTTTCCTTAGATCATTTACTGAGATGCTTCTGAATCAGAGGAGCAAAGATGTTCAGGTGGGCTGTGCAGGTGACTAAAACCAGAACTCCTGCAGCAGAGCAGAGCAGCACACCGACTCCTGGAAAGACTTTATGATCAATTTCACATGCTGAGTTTTTCTGCTTTTACAGAGAAGCCAGCGGAGATGGATGGTTCTCAGACATGACCGCTAACATGCTAACTGTGAGCGCCTAGATGCTAACTGTGATCGCCTACATGCTAACTGTGAGCGCCTACATGCTAACTGTGAGCGCCTACATGCTAACTGTGATCGCCTACATGCTAACTGTGAGCGCTTACATGCTAACTGTGAGTGCCTAGATTCTATCTGTGATCGCCTACATGCTAACTGTGAGCGCCTACATGCTAACTGTGATCGCCTACATGCTAACTGTGATCGCCTACATGCTAACTGTGATCGTTAACATGCTAACTGTGAGCGCCTACATGCTAACTGTGATCGTTAACATGCTAACTGTGATCACCTACATGCCTACGCCATTTCTGCAGCAGAGCCTGAGAACATGCAGAGGAGAGCTGCTGCGGCTGGCTGGTGATGGTCTTAACTCTGTGAACAATCTCTCAAAGCCACTGCTGCACCACAGACAACATCTACAGCCAGAATATGATTCTCAGTATCAACTGAAATATGCAGATTTTTCTCAAAATAAGTCAGATGACAGCTGAACGTGTGTATTCTGTTTGTGACCCAAAGTCACATTTTCATCACCTTAGTCATCAGATCAGTGAAAAGTCCCATCAGTGCTGCTCAAAACTTTCTGTAGTTTCATTCAAAAAACTAAACTTGCAGTAATTATTCCACCTCAAACTAAAAGTATTTCTAAGCAGAAATGTTTTGATCAAGTCGATCTGGGGAAGACCACTGACTCTCCAACAGGAGGGGAAGACACCAGCAGTAAAAGCTAAAGCTCTTCCAAGAATATTGGGGAAAGTTAAGAGGAAGGAAAAAAAGGGCAGGAAAAATTACACGAGTCAGAGCTCTAAGAAACTGACATGAAGCTCTTTATCACTTCACCCTGATAAAAAATAATGAAAGCAAACGTGAATGAATAAAACCCAAATGTGCCCAAATGGATGAGAAGAGACGTTATCTAACCGAGCCGAGCTCCTTATCAGCTTCGCCCAGCATCAGGCTCTGACCTCATGGAGGCAGAGAGATTTTAATGTCAACTTAACCACACAACACCTAAAGGTTACTTTCCATTTGTCATCATCAGTGTGAATTATGTCTAAAAAACTTCTTAACTCCACGATGACTCAAAGTACATCAATAAGAATTATGAAATCTAATAACTATAATCACTTTAACATAAATGTCATCGACATGTTTGTTAATGAATAAATGTACGTTTTTCAGCTTAACCCTATAAACGACATTTTAACAAAAATAATAATTATACAGGAAACTAAAAACACTCAACATTAAACAACATATTTTCCAAAAAAGCCAAAAATGAAGAAGTTTTTCAATATTCATGATGCTGAGAGATTTTAAAGATGAGAACAGAGTGGATGTTTCTCAGAAACTAACTATTACCTATTAACTATTTCTACCATCAGACTGAAGCTTCAACACCAAGTGGTCTCCGGTTCACTTGGTGTTCACATCAAACTAGAGCAGAACAGAAAGACGTTACTGTCACTGGACTGAAACAGAACCAGATCAGGAATAAAACTCGAGGTAAGATCACTCTGGTTATTCACTACAGATCTTTTCCATCTAGAAGTGCTGCAGCGCTGCCGGACGGTTGGAACAGGAAATATTCAGGATGAATAAAATCCTTCGTGATGTTTCTGGTGAATATAAAACAAGAAGCAGGAGTTTGTTAAAACCTGGAGCCACCAGGTTTTTCGGCTCCTCTTCCAGATGAGAACAGAAACTAAGAGTCGCGCCATGGTGGGGAGAGGAGCCTCCATGCCCATCAGCCCCTTCAGTCGCCGCTCGCTGGTGAACTTGGCCTCGCCGTCACTCTGCGGTAACCAGACACCGAGCGCAGAGGGGCCTGGCAGGAGGCCGGGGGCCGGGGGGCTCGGGGGGGCCGGGGCCCGCTGGGACGCGGAGTGCATTTCAAACCCATCAGTGTCAGTTAGTTCACTAAGTGGTGACATAATCACCATGGCGGTGGCTGCTCCTCTGGGAGCGGCGAGGAGGGAGAGGTTTACGCCAACAGCTGTGCTGCTGCGCCGTCACCCGATTCCCACAGACCGGATTAATAATCCGATGGGTTCAGGACGGACGTCTGGATACAGATTAAGCTTTTACACAATCAAACTTCAATGTTGTCAATAATGTTTTAGATTTTATATTTCAAAAATAACCTTAAAATGTGGCGACTGTTTCCGTTCAGGCCGTTTTCGTCCCATTCAGCCCAAATTAGTGAACAGCTCAGCTAAATGTGCTGAAGTAAAAGTGAAACTACTTCAACATGTAAAACATAAGAAATTACAACTGTATTTGGTAAAGAGTCTGTTAAAGTACTGAACTGATCAAATATTTAAAAAGTACATCAGATGGACCAAAACACCAAAATAACTGGAAAGTTTGACAATAATTCATAAAAAAAAATGTTTATAAATTTGTTCCTTTAAATGAAAAATTCATGAAACTTTGACAGAAACTGTAAAATCTGTCTGGAGAATTTTTTCCTTTTTTGTTTGTTTTTCATTCAGTGGGTTGAAAATCCAGAAGTTTTACTCAAATAAAAGTAGAGATAAAATTACTCAAGTGAAAAGTACAGTGTAGTAAAAACACTCCTAAAAGTACATCTTTTCATAAAAGTTACCCAAGTAAGAGTAACTGAGTAAATGTAACTAGTTACTACCCAACTCTTCTATTTTCCCTATAATGTCCATTATTTTGTGTTGGCTAAGAAAACCCAAATAAATTTTAAACCTTTGAGGTCGGAACATGAAAGATGCCAAACGGGTGGAAAACTTTTAAATAAAGACAAAATGAATATTAGAAATAAATCTGCAGTCTGAGTCACTTGGAGTCAAATTTAAAAACTTTGAAGTGAAATCTAGAATGAGTCTCTGCGGTGAACCACCTGGTGAAATAATCACCAGGTGATTATTTCACCAGGTGGTTCAATGAAGGCAGCAGCATCCAGTCATTTGATGATTGGTGTGAAAACTGCGTTACTTCAACACTTTGGTCTCATGTTCCCCTCTCTGCCGCCACGTTTGGGCCGCCAGCTCCAACACCCTGATGAAGTCGCTGTTCAGCAGCGATATGCGGCGCTGCACTCACCACCGTTTTGTTTCCTGTTTCAACCACATGAATAGTGAGGAAACTACCAGGCCTTTCACAGGAAGACAACAAGTTTGATCCAAATGACTGGCACGGCTTCTCACAGCGGGGCTGTTTGCTGTCGCCTTACCGAACGCCGGAGCCACCCGGGGCGCCTCCGGCGGCTCCGCAGGCCGCCTCGTTTCTGCGCCGCTTCCATGAACTCTACCAGTAATGACTCACTGATTTCTCGTTTCAAAGACTCTGATGTTCTGGTGAAAAATACACATTTCACCCAAAGATGGCTCTGATTTCCAGGTGCTGCGCTGCAGAGAAAACGGCTCGATCCGTTCTAAAAATATCCTTCAGGCAATAAGCATTTTAGAACCAAAACTGGAAATTTGGCTAAATTAAATTTAATGACATAAATTAAAAAATTACATTAAAAATCAGATAAAAGATGCTGCAGGAAGTTTAACAAAATACTGAAATCTTTATTGCCATTTATTTTTCCTAAATATGTTCACAGGTCTGACGAAAACCAGCGAACGCTGCAGCTGGAGTTCTGACTAGAACCAGGAAGATGGAAACAATGTGATGTAGAACCGGCTCTACATGACCCAGTTCTAAAGTCCTTCACTGATGGACAATAAAGTTCCAGAAAACTGAAAATCAGCTGAAACCCTGCGCTCCTTTAAATCGCAGGTTAAACTCCAGGCCCGCTGCCCTGCAGCTGTTGGCTGTTCCTCTGCTGACCCACCGGATCGGGTCGTTAAGGTTCTGGTTAACTGATCTACACCAGGTGATGGAGCCGTTTCATTCCAGGGTTTTGTACCTGAGGCTCATCTAAAACCTGCAGGGCAGCAGAGAACTGGAGTTTGACTCCCTGATCTAAATCAAACTAGAAAAACATTTTAGATTTTGATTTACAACAACTGGAACATAATTAGTTTTATTCTAGACTATAACTTTTAAAACTTCTCATTTTGCCACTAATCAAACTTTTTTTGGTTTATTTGTGTTTTATCTTGTAAAGTATTTTGAACTGGCTTGTTGCTAAAATGCTACAGAAATAAACTGAACTTTATTCTGCACCAAACATTTAAAAACTGGAACAATTGAACAATTTGTGCTGCAGTCTGTTCATCAAAAATACAAAATAATAATAATAAATATCATAATGCCACTGTAGTAGTTTGTTTGCGTAAATATTGTGAAATATTTATTAAAAAATTATATTGCAAAAATCTAACGGCAGATTATTGTAGGAGAATTTCAGAAATCCAAAGTTGGTCAAATTCTGGCTGGATTTTCATGTAAGAGAATAAACTAAAGTTAATCAGACACTAAGATTGAAGCAGACGTCTGACTACATCTGGCTCTTTGGAAAACATTTACAGAAATCACTAAATATGAAAAAACTAATTTATAGTCAATTTACAATTTACATAGCTGTTATTAGAATCCTCTAATCCTCAGAGAGAAACCAGACTTCATGTCACTAACAGCAGAAATCAGACGATTCGTAATCTGATAATCTGCTTCATTAAGGTTTTTAAATATATATATATACACATTAGAAAGAAAAACAAAATATTTCCACATCATTTTTCTGAGAAGCTGCTGAAACTAGAAATAGTTTCCTAAAGTGTAGAAAGAATCAGCCGTGCAGAGCAGAAGATTCTCAGATTAGCTGTAAATGTTAAAAGGTTAAATTATAATCTCAGTTTGATGTAATCTGGAGGAAACGCAGCTCAGCCACAAATGGTCTCTTTGGGTCTTGGGCTTGATATTTGTTCTACATTATTTATCTTCTTTTAACCAAAGTTCAACGTCTCGGCAACCAAAATCCAGATATGCAGACCAAGAAAATTATTTCACACAACTGTGTTTACAGAAGAGCAGCCATGATTGTTACTGTTGTTCATGGAGGTCAGCAGCTGCTTGTGAAAACCAACAAACAGCTTCATAATAGAAACGGCTGCATTAGCACAGAAAGCAGCTTTTCTGGCCTGTGGCTTCAGCCAATCAGCACCAAGATGACCGAGACGGCACTGCTGGATTGGCTGCTCTGAAAACGCCAGTTAGCGTTGTGCTAACATATTCCAGATTACCAAACTAACATTTTATTCAGAATATTTTACATCTGCTATACAAAAAGATGTTTGTATTGTTGGGTTTCCACTGAATTCAAGATACATTTACTGAAGAAGGAGGAAAAAGTTCCAACTAATCGGTAAAACAGAAAAACTGTTTTATTATCACATCTGATTGGTAAAAAGAGACAAAAGTTTCCAGTTACAAATAAATGTAGTTACAGAATAAATAATTCAGGCAGAAGAAACATTTTCATATTTTTAAAGATCAATATTTACAGCAGGTAAACTTGTTGCAATAATATATCATTACTGGCATTAGATTAAAACGCACTTAATTTCCATTCTGATTATTAATATTTTTAAAGGACAATTTTCTCTACAGTGACATCATAATCCATTTTATTGATGGTTTTGTTTTTCATTTCTGTTCGTTTTTGGTTTTATTTGAGATATTTAAAATGTCTTCCAGCTCCAGTATTAAATGTTTTTACAGAATTAAAGAGTCTGTGAGAGCTACGTTATTATTAATGTATGACTTTAAAATGATCTCAAACAACAATATTGTTTATCACAATAATTCCTGGGGTGATTTAGATCCAGTAAAACTCGTCATGGTGAGCGGAGGAGAGTTTATGTCGGAGGACAGAGAAGTTTCCCTCGGCTAACCGGGCTCAGCAGGAGGAAACGAGACGTTTAACTTCAACATTAAACCAGATGCTCACACATCATCTTCACTTCTACTGGTTAAACTCCAGATAACTGAAGCTGGTTGGGTTAAATCCTCAGATCAGAGCATTCTGAGAGGGCATTTCTTTGTGAAAAATGAAAAAAACTCAAATTTAGCAGATTAAAAACTGTAAGTTTCATGATCGGCCAGTCAGTCGGTCTCTGCAGAGCTGAAGCGTTTCTGGTGCATGGCTACGATGAGCTGAAGTTTATCAGGCTGAAAGTGAAGATCTTCTGATCAGTGGTCTGCTGTTCACATGCACACAGGGACAACCACCTCCTCCACGTAACGTGTGCTGCCCAGGCTCTTCTAAGAAAGTCGAGCTGGATGCATGATGTGAATCACAGCTGCAGGAACGTGCTGCTCCATCATGCAGCATACCTTGAAACTGTGACTAATAGACTTTCACCTATAGACACATTCATACACAGACGAGGATGTGGTGATTGTTCTTCGTGCTTATCTCAGCTGCCACTTGCATACATCACTAACAGATGACACGTTAGCTTGTTTTTTATCTGTCTGTGGCTTCCAAGTCTCAACACCTTAACCCAGCGGTGCCTGGTGTCGGTCGGGTCTCACCAGATGGTTATCCGTCTGGAAACGTTCTTCCAGACTCAATCGTGTCCAGATATCTGGGATTCTCCAATAACCCTCCCTCCGATCGGAAACGACTCGCTAACGACAGACAAGACAAAGCAGCTTATCAAGCCGGGCCGATAACGCTGCAGCCAATTAAGATCCGCCGCGATCACAACGAGCCCGGTCCGCCGGTACCACCGGGTCAGGGAGGAGCAAGTCCTGCAGCCTGAGGAGAAACAGGATTTTAATGCGCTCAGGATTATTGGATCGATTGTTTCAGGTCGCAGTGAGCACTAGGTGGCACTAATGAATATAATTGGAGGAACATTCCTCCATAACGTCTTCAGCTCCCTGCAGCAAAGTTTGAGGGATTCATGTCTGGTTCTTTGTTCCCATCTAAAATATTTTAAACTCATTTGCATGGTTAAATGTCCAACATTAAAAGCACAAGTTATCTTTCACACATTTAAAATAGACATTTTTATTTGACATTTATCAATAAGATTAAATTATTATATAAAAATAAAATATAAAACTAGATAATTTACCAACCCTGAATAAAACTTTTCAACTCCATCATCTACCAGAACAGGAAACTGTCACAAGATTTTCTTTTTAAAGATTCCTGCAATTCAACAATATTACTGCTAGACAGAATTTTATTTATCTTAAATAACAAGAATAAAGTCAAAATAACAGCAGAACAAGAAGAAGAATATCTTCTTCCACGATGGTTTAAGGTTTCTGTGCAACAGTGTGACAGGAAATCAAAGCAAGATGATTGACATGAAGATAAAGTTATGCAATTTATAAAACCCTAAAACAGCAGCTTGTGTTACGGTAAGGACAAACATGTAGTTATCGTTACTCCAAAGGAATGTGCAGCTGAGTATGATGATCTAAAAATGCATGTGCAGAATGCGGATGAGTATTTGAGAACAAACAGAGACTGATCAGTAAGACAAGACAACCAGAGGAAACTCAGAACTATGAAGAAAATGTCAGAATAATGAAGATCAGTTTTAATCATTGATCCGTTCCTGTTGGTAAAACTGATTATTTCATGATCGACGTTCCTCAAAGGCTGCAGCTTCATGCAGGAATCCTCACCAAGCCACGACTTTATCGCAGATTTTCTTTGCATCTGTACAACTTCTCAAAGTTTTTAGACTTTCAGCTTCAAAAGCTAAACCTCTGGTCAACACTGTGTCGTATTATTGTAACTACCAACACAAAGATTATTATTATTTGTTCGTCTGCATGTCGAGGCCAGGCTTTTGGTGAGCAGCCATGTTTTCCGGTGGCTAACAGCACACCAGCAGGGCTAACAAACATGGCCGCCGCTGAAGAGCTGCACCTGGACGAGTCGTGTTCAGTCCCTGGCAGAAATGCTTCACTCTGATTCTGCTTGTTGGTGCTCCTGCAGCGCGTCAAAGCGGCGCTGCTTATGAGAGGGCCAGGGGGCGCGGCGATACTGGTGCCCCCCGCTGTTGGGGGCTAGTTATCGCACCGCTGGGGCTGGGGGTTAGAGCCAAGGCCGGCCCTGTAATCGGCCATCTGGGCCTCAAACCCAGCGTCCTGCAGTCTCTCTCCGGACCTTATCACAGGCAGGAGCTTAATCTGTGGCGGTGATAAGACACGCTGCTGCATCCACACCAACGCACGCCAGCGCTCAACACTCCTGCTGTCAGAGCTGCGATGCTGCGATATGCGAGCTGCTGCGTCACTGACAGCTTACTCAGACGTGGAAATGTTGGAAACTCCTACATTTCCTCCTTATTAATGACTTAAATCCTGTTTGATGATTCACACCAGTAGTCAGAAGGAAAGCAGTCGGTTCCTGATGCGGCCAATCAAACGCTCACCTGGCAGTGACCAAAGCAGCCGCAGCGTCGCTTCATCCTGTCAGCTTACGCACTTGGACTGTTTCAGTGCGAGCTGATGCTATCTGTCCACCGTCTCATTAACAGCTGAGAAAAATAAAGAGCAAAAACATCTGATTGGAGAGATTAGATGAAGCGACAGAGAGGGGAGAAGAAGTTTATCTCCAACTGTTCACATCCGTCATGTTCTCCTAAAGGTCACCGTCTCCCAGGGCGACGTGTCTGCATCAGCGAAGCTGCTGGGAGGACTGGCCGGAGGCGGCCATGCTGGTGTGAACCCAGTGGCTCTGACGGCTGCCTGAGGGTTGCAGCTTGTGCAGCTCTGCAGCGTCAGAAACCACCTGCAGACGGTTTCAGAGACGTCGCTTCAAACAGGTGCGACATCACAGTAATTAACTCATGAAATATTTCACTTTGTTCTTCTTCTGCTGCTTTAATGTCTGCGGCTGCATCAACAGAAAAACACCGAGGTTCGGTTTACCCTGCAGCATGTCATGTTTATGTAACTCCTTCAATAAATCAAGGTTTTTCATTTACAAACATCGTTTTTCATTTCTTAGATATTTTCTGAAAAATGTGTCTTTTGTAGAGAATATCAGGTTTGATGCAGATGATATAATTATGTATTTATAAGATATTAGAAAATAATCCAGTTTACATGAACTCAGCTTTAAAAAAAACAACCTAAAGCAGCCACTACTAAATTTATACTATTATTTTTATATATATTATTTGAAAAAAGCCAAAATCCTCATTTTTGATGAGAAACTAATGTAGGAAATTTAATGAGGTTTTCAGAAAGACAACATTTTAATTCTACTTTAAGACTTTTACATAAACGAACGACGGTGTAATTTTCTTCTATGTGATGCTTAATTTGTGGAAGATGTAGAGAAAAAAACTGATTAGAAAAATGTTTTAGCAAATAGTTTATATTTAAAGACATCAGTATTTAAATAATTTAAATTGTGAGTTTATGTAGAAAGTCTGAAGAGACCCTGAGATAACTTTGGTTCTGAGCCATCAAATTAAAGTTAATTTTACTTTAGTAGTATTGCATTAATTACTAATATTTTAGCTTATTTTGAGCTTTCATACTTTTATCCATGTGCCTCTAACAGAAATCGTATTTCTTCTTTTCAATGGGCTCCAGCGACGCCTTGTTGCTTATCTCTAGTCAGACTCTGCTGAAAAGCTGCATATTTTCTCCAGGAGATGAGTGATAAAGCTCAGAAATGAGGAACATTTTAAACAGATCTCTGTGCAACAAAACGCTCAGAAGCAGAAAGAAGTTGTGGAGTTTGCAGCAGAAGTGTTGGTGACAGTGACGGGAACCTGAGAGCCTCTCTTTCTGCTGGACCGTCGCCCATCTTTATCAGCACCGCAGCAAAGGAAAAACACACAAAATATGTTTACACTGCACTGATAAGATCCGTTGCTCTGCAGGCATGAACATCTACACTTGGTAACAACACGCAGCAGCAGCAGCTGCGTTCTCATATTGGTGTTTAAAATGGACTTTCTTAATGGCTCCCATTATCTGGCCAACTAATCGGGAAATATACTTTTATCCTGTCTTACCATCTTTTTATTGACTCCATCTTGATATATTTTGTATTTAATTAAAATGTTCTTCTTTCTAAAGGTTGTGTGCAGCATTTCAAACGGCCTCCTTTTTTCATAGATATTTGCTTATCAGATGCAGTGTGAATATCGATTTCCCGGATTCAGGGTGATAAGGTCTTTACCAGGCCGGTCGCTCTGTGAATATTTTATCCAGCCTGGATTATAATGAGTGATTAAACTCAGTCGGACTCATATCGCCTCCGCCATCCCTTTAATAATTCACTGGTATAAAACTATCAATAAACACGGCCAGCCTGATGCGACCGGGTGCCGAGTCGTGAGCCGCTGGCAGGACGTGAAATTCAGATTTAATGCGCAGTGAGAGGAGCTGCAGCGCTCCCCCGCTCCTCGTCACCAGGCTGAGTTCAGCCCTGCTGCGCGTCTCTCTGCGTGTTGCAGGGACAGACCTGAAGGAGCCCCGTAATGGCGGCCGATGACAGGGGCGGGCGGTCAGGAGGCCCGAGCGGCCGGCTGTAACCTAAAACAGCAGCAGCAGCTGCCTGAGTTTGCTGCGGACGCGCTGCAGGTCTCTGCTCTGACTAAGCAGTGAGGAGGCGGCCGACGCAGCAGCAGCACGCATGCTGGGTTTCTATGAATCCTCCACCGCTCGAAAAATCACCACAATTACTCACTATTTCATACCTGGAATGCAGTTATGTGCTGGGTTTGGGGTTTTCTGCAGGTTTATTAAAGGAATTTATCCCAGTGTTACAGCTGAGATTATTTAACAGAATTAGTGTTTGGTGAAACGTTTTCTCTGCCTGCATGAAGCAACCTGAGAAAAGCCGTTTCTGCTCTTAAATCAGAGCAGCTCGTCATGTTTACAGCTGCAGTGAAAAACGTTGGAGGGCAGCACGATGCCGCAGCAGCATCCTCCACCACCACTGCCGATCTTCTGCCCTCTCCTGCAGCCATTTTTATGACACTAGAGCAGAAAATAATGGAGAGATCAAAACCTTATCACACAAGTTTGAGGAGAAATTTCCTCCTTTATATTTCTACATATGGAGAGATTTCCTGGACCTCTTTATTATTCAGGACAGGCGGTGTACAGTGCATGGTTGTGGAAATAGGAATAATCTCATGCAGCAGATTAAGTGGATTAATTAGGGTTTTATTCATCAGGGTGAATTGGTACCTAAAGAGCCCCCTCCTCCTGCAATGACAAGGATTTTTCACCCTTAATTATCTGGCAGAGGAACGCAGTCCTGCATGCGCAGCGCGTCGACTGAAGAGGAAGTCAGCCCGCAGCTGCACAAATCTGGATCTTCACCTTAAATTTATTTATTTATTGAAGCGGTGACATTTTAAGACAAGAGGGGAGAACAAAAAAGTGTTTTTCCTGTTGTGTTGCGCAGAAATTCAGGCTGGCCCTGCGTGAAGTCGCATTAGACCGCAAACTGCTATCTGACGATCGAGCCCCTCATCAGGCCCATCTCTTATCTGCTGATCATTTTCCACCTACCGAGTCTTCTCACACACTCTCACTCTCAATAACCAATAGTTGTAAGAAACAAAAACCCACTTACCATACTATATCTGCAACCACTTGTGCAAGCAGTTGTCATGAGAAAAGTTAACCTCACCAAAACGAACGCAAACTTTTTTCCCCACCTTGTTTTACTCAGAAATTAAATTTCCCTGTTTTATCTCTATTTTTGTTTTTGCTTCATTTTACTGTACAATTTTAGAGAAATGAATTGAATTTTCCTTTGGGAGTATTTTGAATGTGAATGAGCTGTGCAGTAACCGTCCTAATAAAAGCGTGCAAAGTGAGCGCAGGGCTGAGCTGTAGCGAACCGCAGTCTGTCAGAAGATGGCAGAGAAAAAAGAACAGAAAAAAACAAGTGGAGCCCTGAGAAATCGCTAAACGCGCAGATGAAGATCCAACCAGTGCAACCACATTTTGATAATAGCGAATAAACGGAACGATTTGCACACCGCTGATGTGAAACCAGTGCCGTGTCAGGAGGCAGGGAGGGGGACGCACCGCTTTTTCTCCTGGTTTTTCCCCAGGAAAGAGTGAAAGCTAAAGGATCCAGAGAGTTTCTCTAGTTGCTCTGGTTCTGTTTCACACTGGACCCGGTTATCTCACAGACCGGGCCGGGCGTCAGATACACATCTCCAGGCTTTGGTGTCCATCCAGATGCCTGACAGGGCAGAGAGGATGTGTGTGTTGGAACGACCACACTTCAACTTAAATAATTACCAAACATTCATGTCAGAGCTCAAGGTGTAACCCTACTATCGCTTCCGTCTTTTATCAAGTTTGTATCAAAAGATTGTCGGTGTGGCTTTGGCAAGCAAGAATTATATAAAAAAAAAGGTGTGAAGCTGTAATAAACCCAAAGAGGAAATGCTTCTGCTAGCAACAAGTGATAGAAAGCCAAGGTGACGAACAAAGAGACGAAGAGCTGCTGCAGAAGCATGCAAATTAAACCGATTTGAGAGAGAAATGTCTGCTCTGGCCTAAAAGACTCTTGTGTTTTACTACTGGCCTGAATGCTGGTGCCCTGTGACCTAAAACGGCTCTGCGTAGGCAGCATTATAAATGAAACCTTCAAAGACGTTTTAATCTCCCTTATCAGTTGTGCTGCGTATGCTGCCCTACGTGCTTCATCAGCAATGTTTGTTTTGTTTGGATTCCTCCGAGGACGTGCAAAATCTACCCCCTTTTCTAGCATGTGTGGGCTTTGACGTAGTTTATTTTTCAGATGACACCATTTTTACCGGCAGCTCAGAGGAGCAAAGAAAGAAAGAAAAAACAACAGAAAGCAGCGGCCATCCCGCGCGATCAGATCTGAGGGAACCAAAAATAAACATTAAAAAGAAAAGACTTTTTAAACTTTATGCTCTGTAACTTTGTTTTAGTAAGTCGGGTAAGGATGAGTTTACATTGAGTATTTTAAGGTCAAATATAGTCTGATTTTTACCTTTTTCTGATTTTAACCTTTTTCTCAATTTAACCTTTTTCTCATTTTAACTTTTTCTGATTTTAACTTTTTCTGATTTTAACTTTTTCTGATTTTAACCTTTTCTGATTTTAACCTTTTATGATTTTAACCTTTTATGATTTTAACTTTTTCTGATTTTAACTTTTTCTGATTTTAACCTTTTATGATTTTAACTTTTTCTGATTTTAACCTTTTCCTGATTTTAACTTTTTTTCTCTTTAAAAGTATAAAAATGAAATGTTTTAACCTGACACATTTAGCCAGGCTAATTCATGTGACCAATTAGTCACATGAACTTTAATATAGAGAATAGCAAGGACTCATGAAGAGATTTTAGGGTTTTCTTTTAGGATAAAACTGCTGGAAGTTAGCAGATGTTTCTTTGTCATTTTGTCCAGAAACTGAATCTGGTCTGAAACCAGATTCAGTTTGAAGTGATCAGTTCATTTCTGCGACCGCATGAAGCTAAACATATTAAATTAAATCTTTTATTTTACTTTGAAAATATAACATGCAGATGATACTATTTTCTATTTGCTTTGGTTATAAATGTTATGATTTTTTACTAGTATGTGAAGCCTTAAATTTAATAGAACAGACACATTTTAAATCTAAAAGGTATTTATCATTTCTGAGGCATTCACATGATCCATTATTTTATTTGACTAATTTTTTTAAATTACAGCTAATCATTAAATATGAACCGTATTTTACTGAAAATATGAAGTATTTCAAACTAACTTCTAATAGCAGCAGAAATGACTATCTCTCCTCACCATCAGTGTTGAGACGTTTCAAAGGTTTGTTGCATTTTCAGCAAAATTCAAATCACAT
Organism: Poecilia latipinna; assembly: GCF_001443285.1. Lineage (NCBI taxonomy): Eukaryota > Metazoa > Chordata > Actinopteri > Cyprinodontiformes > Poeciliidae > Poecilia > Poecilia latipinna. The sequence continues at coordinate 504,322 of NW_015113047.1, forward strand.
ACCGCAACTTAATGAGACCACGATCTGGGCTTTGACTAGGCCCACGGCTTTCCAGTTCTTGCTGGATTTCCTGGTTTGTTTTGAGTCACGATGCCGCTCTGCTTCAGCGTTATTTTTATTTATTCATTTATTTTACAAACTCCCTGTGTCACTAGTTAATATTCCTGCAGCCTTCATGGTGGCCCAGCTGCAGCAACGCGACCAAACCATGACACTTCCACCTCCGTGCTTTCAATCATTAATTAATATTCTGACCAATTAGTCACATGAACTTTAATATAGAGAATAGCAAGGACCTGCTGAAGGTCATGAAGAGATTTTAGGGTTTTCTTTTAGGATAAACCTGCTGGAACCATCAGAGCTGGTTAGTTAGCAGATGTTTCTGTTATCCTCTAGTTTTCATTTTCTACATCATCAAATTTTAAATGTTTGAGAAAGTTCCTACATTCTCCTTCCTGAAGGCCTTTATGGTCCATATCCCAGTTTCATACATTCAGTCCTTGAAATTCAGGCTCCATGGCTGTGAATAAACTGGATCAAACTTTGATTGACATGACATTCATCAATCCGGTCTCAATTTGTACTTGCAAGTTGAAACTCATATGGAAGCTTCACACTTTTGTTTTCACAGTTTTCACATCTTAAAAAGTAATTTTGCAACTCTCATAATTAGTTTTTATAAACAATCAGATGGATGAAGCAGAAACAGTTTAATTCACAGCAAAACTTAAGTGAACGTTTGAATTGGAAGCAGATCTTTGGCTCTCAGATCAAAGCTTGTCTGATCTGCAGTGTAACGATGTCCTCATGTTCTCATCTTTCATGTTCTCATCTTTCATGTTCTCATCTTCTCATGTTCTCTTCACCTGACTGTGACTTCAGTCATTTTAAGTAAATAAATGTCGGGCTCCATAATTTAATTGTCTAGTTTTACAGTGATTTTTCCTGCAGCTTATTGTTCATTATCTGAATTTCTAATAGTTAAAGTTTATATTAATTATCATCATTAAGTTATTGTTACTGTGATTTTTATGCACCTAAAGTATGTAAAACTGGAGGACTGTTTTTATGTAAGCTGGTTTTGTTTCGTGGCCCTGAAGGATAACTTTAAGCACGAATGACGATGACTTCCTCTGTGTTCTTCATCACTTTCTCTCTGGTAAACTAGGTCACCAGGGATTTCCTGCCCTCATGCGTTTTCTCTCCAGACAACACCTGGCCTCCGAAACGCCGCTCAGCGAGGAGGAAACACGGAGCTAACTGCACACACAACACCGAGGATCAACTATTACAAGTTAGCAGAGAAACTGGAGCCTGCCGTCGACCTCTGCAGATTTAGCTGCAGCTTCAGGCTGGGATTTCTTAAACATGCACACAAACAACAAGGGGCATATTTATTGCTTTAATTTTTCTAATTTAAAGTTTTCTTGAGAGATGCTTCCTGAAACAAAAGCTTTGTGTTGCTTCTCTCTCTCAGATTGAATTATTAACAACCCCAGGCTTACCTTTGCATTTCTAATTACACAACGTAGAAAGATAGCTCTCCAGCTCTGCAGGCGCCGGCTCGTGTCATTCTGAAGGAGAAATCCGGAGCAGAAACAGTTGGAGGGAGGCTCATTCCCAAAGTAGGTTACAGAAAACTCCTCAGCTTTCACAAAATCCAAATAAATGATCACCTCTGGCCTCCAAATCTGATTTTTACACCAACTCCAACACAGTTCAGCAGCCAAAATGTTAAACTACAGGTGATTGTGGAGGGACTGAAAGAAAATGAGGAAAATAATGAGGTGCAAACTTTGATGACTTTCACACTGTCATTTTTCTCCTAACTTGTTGCTAATGCGCCGGATCACCCACAGTGGGCATGCGATCAAAGAGGCGCAGCGTGCGGTTGAGGGGGAGGGGAGCGCCTTTTGTGGCAAGCTAAGCAGAATAATTCATCACACGTAGTCGCTGTGGGATCACAGAAAACTTCTCAGAACAAACAGAAAACACAAGAGGGAGAAAACTCACCTTTGCTTCCTCCTTCACACACACCTGCGCAGCGTCGGCCCCGGCAGCACACACTGGGGCCGACAGTCATAGCGAGAGGACGGTGCTGTAAGATTCGCAGAAGGTGCTCCTTGCGTTTCGCACCCTGGTCTCTCTGAATGATTAATGTTCCGTTTCAGGGACGCCATCAAAAGCCTCTCTAAGAACTGCGCAGTCACCAATACGGAGAAAGTTTCTGAAGGGGCAGATTCATTGACAGCAGGGTTCTTTCACAGTCACGCTGTTAAAAACAAAACAAAACAGAAAAACAGGCCCAGAAACCCACACAGCCAGGAGTCGGTTGCACTAGTTTTCCGACCTCTCTGGATGGTTTCGGCGCCCCTGCAGAAGGTCGCGGTACAGCTGGCTGTGGTTTCGCCCTCCGTCTCGTCTGTGCCCCTCCATGCTGCTGTGTGGTCATCCCTTCGCCCCCCCACCCGGCTCTGCACAAACAATGCCTGGCCACCATGACAGCAACGGGCAACCTTTCCTCCAGCCTGTCACACTTACGAACGACCGCAGCTTCAGCCTCTCGAAGCTGAGCAGGTGTCAGCAGAACGCTCCCAAAGTCACCTGCTGCCTCCAAACCAACATCAACTCTCCACAGTTCATGTCTTCACTTATCGAGTACGATGAAGATGTAAGGAGCAGCTACTGGTCGCTCCTCCGGCTCCATACAACTCAAACAGAAGAGTTTGAATTAATCTCAAACTGCTCACCATAACCGGATTAAAGAGGTTTGACTTTTACAACCAGCAGATCAGATGCAGCACCCTCAACACTTACCGGCTAATAAAGATAGGCATAAACCTCAATAATCACGATAATCATCATCAACAGCAGCACACAACAAGATTTATTACACAAAGTGATGCATTCAGCCTTCATTTCTGCTTATTTTAATGATTTAATTACACCAACAAGGAAACTCAAATATTCAATAAAACCTTTGAAATCTGGTTCCTAATATTGATTCAAATTGTAGAGTGATTAAAAATATAATTAAAAATAACCATTTTCTGAAGCTCTTAACACACCGGGATGGAGCCGGACTCACAAACTCCCAAAAGCTGCTCTAACATGTAGTTTAGTTTATTCAGTTACCCAGAGGGCCGATGGCGGACGGCGGTTCAATACAGGCGAAACTGAAGGAAAACTGGAAAAACAAACCAGACTGACTGCAGCTGTGATCACTAGTGGAATAATTTACCAACCCAGACATGTTTATTAAGCGTACGGTAATCCGTTATGGTATTTAGTGGCATTCGCCCTGTATGGCAATCCTAGCAGTAGGAGGAAACAATACCAAGAATAAATGAGAAATGGTTTTCCATAAAGCGGAGCGTCAGGCGGCTCTTCAGTGTTTTTTTAGTTTTTAAATATGTTTGGCAAACGTTGTACTTTAAATCCAAGTACCAAGTAAGTTGTACGGATATTTTAGGATTTCATGAGAATAACCAATTCTCAAGTATTTAAAAATGAAGTTATAGTAAACCTTTTTGGCTCATACTTGCTGACATACAGGTCTATCTGTTAATGTTCTGTAAATTGCATTAGTAAAAGTATTTTTCTTTAGTGGATTGGGGCCAAATCTGGCTACAGCCCAGGGCCCATGTCCTTGTAAATCCGGCCCTGGTTTTATACAAACTAATTTCTTTACATTATGCAAAGAGACAAACGGCTTTAGGCTTCGATGTTTATGGACTCTCAGACCCAAAATATAAAAATATGATCTGGTGCTGTGAGTTGAGGTTCATCGATGTTTTAAGGCCCTAAAAACGATCAAGTCAACCTGAGCTGCAGGATTCAAATCCCAGTTGTTGCAACAGCTGTTGGGCAAACTCAAACTCTTTATTTTCCACAGAAATTGGGAAACAAGAACTTGAAGGTCGAACGCGCTAATTCAGCCCGTTAACCAACTGTCCTTGTTCTCCGATCCGCGCATCGCTCTGCCTCTCAATTTCAAATCAGGAGTTTAACCTCCGAGCAGATTCTGCTCACGCTACGGCAGCGGACCTGGCCAAGCACCATGGGAGAATTACCTCCCATAATTATACCGCAATTATGACCCAGATAAAAATCAGCATTATTTCTCAAAAAAAAAAAAAAGAAGAAGAGGGGGAAAGTTGAAATGAGAAGTGGGAGGAAGGGAAGGAGCTGAAGCTTTGGTGTCTCTGAGGGGATTGGTGACAGTCCTGAGAAACAAAAGCTGCCAAATGGACAGAAAACCTTTTCTAATTAAGCACAGAGAAAAGATGGTGTCTGCTAATTATAAAAGTGGGAGAGATTCTTAACTGCTTCAGTTCTGTGAATTTTCAAAGTTAAGAACAAGTGAAGAAAGGAAGCTGGAAACTTTCTCATTGCTCCAAACTGGCTGGGTTTATTTCTCTGTGGTGTTATTCTGCAGCTGGCCACTAGGGGCTCTAAGAGCACTCTCACAGGCCCTGCTGGCTGCAGAAAGCTGGCCCTGCACCTTTAAGCTCTCAGTTCACATCTCCAAAAGAAAGGCAGAAAAAGAGGAACGGTTAGAAAGTGTGTGGAAGCGGCTCTGCGCTCCAGCTCTCCGTTTGGAGAAACCACATCTGCTCTTCATATCCGCCTGCCGCTCTGCACAAAGTGGACTCCCCGAGCCGAGCGAGCCCGGACCCTCGGCTGCACGGCGGGCACCATTCCCTCTCCAAACACAATTTGGAGAAAGGAACTTGTTTATCCAACCGTCCGGGTTTGGATCACAGGCAGATAACGTCTGGAGAGGTTTGTGTCTCCTCACATCTGTCTCTGAGTTTCCCGTCACCAGGCAGCAGGCGCTGCTTTAAAACGATCTGCTGCAACAAACAGCATAAACACTCAGGTAGATGAGCAGCGCAGGAGGCTGGCTCCACTCCGACAGGAAGGAGTCACCGCCGGCTGGGAAAATCAGCAGCAGGAGGAACAACTTCCACCTGTTTCTGCTCGTTACAGCTCAAATATTCACATCTCTTCAACACATTCTGTCCCGTTTCCACCAAAAACACAAATCTGTGTTTGATTGATGCAGATCAGCCATCAGTCTAAACAAGGTGGTCCAAAATGTGGTCTGGGGGCCATTCTCAGGCCTCAAAGTGATTTTGGCACAACTTTAGTTTTCCAGCTCAAAGTTGGAGTTTTAAAACTTAAAAAAAGTCTTGAAGTTTTCAGTAAAGGATCCAATTCAATCTTCTCCAGGTCTGTCAAAGTGTCACAGGACAGATTTGGTAAAATCTTCTTCATGAAACAACAAGAACAAAGTAAATCTGTTTGCAGATTCTATATTTCAGATCGACAATGATCTGCAACTTTTATTTTATTCAAATTCTGTTTATCCAGGTAGAAAGGAAAACATTTTCCAGTAGAAGAAAAATATAAAGATGTTTTATTGCTCATTTACTTTCAATTTGACCGTTTTGGCCCCAGTGAAAAAATGTGGGAGACCACTGGTCTAAACCAAGGAGAGCATTAATCAGAGTGGCCTAGTCAAAGTCAAGCTCTAAATACAACTGGCAAGAAATCTGACTAAACTTTAGTTTTCTCAGTATTCAGATATTTTGTCAAAAGAAAAGATTAGTTTTCCTTCATGATAAAAAATGAAGGAGTGTGAATCCTTCTGGAGGTTTGAAACAAATGTCTCCTCACTGGTTGGTCTGAAAGCTGCCGCCATCTTTGTCAGGTCACTGAATATAAAGCTGAACCCAGAGCAGCCTGATGATTAATAACCGTTACATCTCTGATGTGTAGCGGCGGCAGAACCATCACTTATTCCTGAAAGCCACCTGATTACAGTGGAGCAGCCTCTCCCTAAAAACACACAAAACGGCTCAATAAAGCACCTTGAGCAACGATTGGGATCTCACTCATATTCCCTCGTCACCAAGATGAATGAATGCATCTGCAGGGAGGGATGGCAGCGAGCTGGCCGGCTTTTAATCAACTCGGCATCACGCTGCTGCCACGCTCCTCAAAACCTGGTGACAGTGACATTTATTTAGAGACAGCTTGATGAATTCATTTGTTTTTTTATGATTATTATTATCTGCAGAAATGCGCTCATGGAGGAATAATGTTCTCAGCTGAAAAATGGAGCCGTTGCAGCAAGAAGAGAAGGCGCAGCGTCTGACAGGAAATCAAAAATCAACATTAAAGTCGGAGGCAGCTTCATGTTTTGGGGATTTTTGTTTCGTCTTTCTTGTAAATGGAAAGATTTAGATATTGCGAGAAAATTGTGCAACAGGAAACAGGAATCAGATAATTCACTAGTGGTCACACAAACATCTTGTACAAATTCACCAAACTGACTCGAAGCGTCTGATCTTTGAGGATTTTTGAGGTTCGCCGCAGCGAAAAACAAGCTAGCTCTTCATAACGCCGCTATCTGCACCATCTGCACACATTTGGAGCTGGCCTGCAATATCCTTCAGAGGACAAAGTGTGTGAAATGAATCAATAAACTCAAAAGCCCCAGAAATCTCAAATCCATTAGAAGCGCATATTACTTCAAAATGGACTTGCATTAAGTGTCAGATGTCTGCGATAAGGCCGCCTTCATTTGGGTTTGGCTGTTTTTTCCCCTGATGGGACGCATGAGTGGTGTCTCCTTATCACTCATGCCATAAAGTGCTATCTGTGTCTCTTATCGCCCGTCTCTGCACGAAGGAGGAAAAGAGTACGACTGCGACAGGGAGGGAGAGAATGAAGGACAGAACGCAGAGGATGATAAAAATCGCTGTTCCTGCTGCTGTGACCACATGCATGTACACCTGAGCGAGTGGACACGGGCGGCGGCTCACATATCAAACAAGGCCACGGCTCTGACATGCCCTTATCTGCTGCAGCCTTTCGCCATGAACAGCGTTGCTGCTGCGGCGGCGCAGCCTCAACGGCCTCCCTGCTGAACAACAGAGGAAATCGAGCTGCAGCAGAGAACCTGGAGGCTCTCCTCACCTCCCTCCCGCTGCGCCAACTTTCACTTTTCGCTCAGACGTGAAAATTAAAATCATTTTGTGACTGCTTCATCACTTTCAGCGTGAGGAACAGAGCGATCCTATCAGCGTGGAGAAGGAATGTAAATCCAGGCTTCGGCGCGCTGCAGAGTGTCATGGCTGCAGATGGTGTGCCGATAGCGCCAGCACGTTGACCCCGCTGCAGTCGGCATCGCCACACATTCTTCCCGATCCGTCACTATGCAAAGCATAACCTTAATCTGGCTGCCTCTAACCTTGCCTTTCTCCCACTCTTGTTCCCCCTCTGCAGCGCGTTTGTTTATCCAGCACTCTCTTCGCCGCCTCTCTGATGAGCGTTTTATCTCACGGCCCACCTTTTCACACCGCCGCGCTCACAATCACGAGTATCACCCCTAATTATCTTGCCGTATTCCCCCTTCCTGCCGTATCGGCGGCGTTCATCTCGGAGCTGGAATTATATGCGTTTCAGCTGGGTGCCAGCGCACGCCAAGCCGCCCCAGAGGACGGGCGGGGGGCGCGATGGAGGGAGGGCTGAGCAAAGGCAAACTTGGAAATTGTAAAACGGTGAATCTTTCCTGACCTGCAGACCCTCGTCTGCCTTCGTCTGCTTCTGTCTCCAGTAAACAAAACCAGTAAATGAGTTATCCTCCGATCTCAAGTCGTCTCCAAATGATCGCTCCTCCAGTGAAATTATCCACTGATGGCAGTAAATTTCTTAGGCGTTATTGTTGGGAAACCAATTTGGAAACATAATGATGACCTTGCATGTAGATTTCACTATTTTATTATCTGTTCTTAAATATTATTTAAATATCTACATCTAATTTATTACAGTGTTTAGGATCCTTCATGTCAGTCATTTCACCATAAAACTATATTTTTGAAAAATACAAATTAATTTTTCAAATACTGTCTTCATCTTTTTATAAAACAATCTTCACTACATTTAAAATGATTTTTGTTGCATCTCTCTTGATGTATAATGTGTGAATTTAGCCACTGATTGCCAAAAGTTTTTAAAACATTTTTTGCTCATTATTCTGATATTATGTTATGTTATTGTGCAGAGCAGCAATTAGCCAAATGCTAAAGTACAAAGTGCCTCACTGTGGAGAAAGCCGCCAGCAGCTCGTCTATCCACTAGTGACATGCATCTTTTAGAAAACCTTTAGAAATGATGTCACTTTCATGTGATTTCGATTGCTTCTCGTTAGTTTTGTTTTATTTGACTTTTTATTCTGATGTATACGATGTGGCCTGATAAGACTCTGAGCTCTTTGGTTCTCCTGCATGGCTGATTTTTTTATCCATTTTGTGTTTTATGAGCAAATTAAATATTGTCTACCAGCCAGGTTCTCAGGCCCGAGAGCTCTTGCTAAAAATACGAGGTAGAGACAGCCGAGCATAAAGATGTGAATCTGCCTGTGCTTTATCAGTCATTTTTCTGTGTGAAACATCAAAGATGATGCACCCATGGCGCTCAGCCGTTTGTCTTGGTGCAGAGTCGGGTTTTACTGGTGGAAATACCCTCTGCTTCTCTCTGGTTTGTGATTTACAGTGACAGTTCATGCTGACCTCAAATGCCCTGCTGCAGTCCAGCCTGACATTTACCTTCCTAACAATCTCAACTTACTTCATCAGAAAACAAAAATAAAAGTGAGCAGAAGGCTGACGAAAGTCGCAGGAGTGATAAGAAAATGTTTTGTTTAATGAGTTATCAAGTCTTCAGCTTGAACCAAGAAGTAAAAGTTCATAAAGTGAATGTTGTAATTTAAGCTCCTGTTCTGACCAGCATTTTTACCCTCGAGTTCAGAGGCAAGCAGCAGCAAAATCCTCCCAACAAAACCTTTGACCAGATGAAGGATGAAACCATTAATCCGATTCATTAAGATGAATCAATTATTAAAATAATCGTCAATCATCATTGTCTTAAAGAACCAAACTTTCAGAGCAGAAATTAAGAAAAACTGCACAAAATATATACATTTTAAGATAAAAAAGCAGGTCTGTGAATACATCCGACCCAGATGTTACAGAGGATCGTTTAGAGACGGCTGCAGGATCTTTGGCTAATCGACATTAAAACAAAGCAGGTAATTACCTGATTTTACTCAACTCATTATGTTCTTTTTCAACCTGTTTGAAAGAAACTTCAAGGAAAAACGGTGCACAAACAGTGGTCCATCCAACACTGTACATCCGGATTAATATGATGTATATTGATATATATTAATAATTATTAATGTCAATGTGCTTTTATAATGAATTATCTGCTCATAACTGACCAAAAGCAGATCATTTTCTTTGCCTCGATGGGAAAAGCTGGTACCGGCCCTTTAAACGTGGTCGGAGCGAAGCGACCGAAGCCGTGCGTTCCCTGCAGCGCCACCAGCTTTGTACTCCAAACATGATGTCTATCTGCTTCAGCATTTCATTCGTCTCCACTTCCATATTTATTTTAATTAGAACTCTGTAGTATTGTCCTAAAGGGATAACCATTATTAAAATCGTGAAATTAGAGCGTAGCTGTGTATGTGGTCTCTTTTTTGTTTTTGAACTTTTTGGTAATAAATTCCATACTGACACAGCCGGAGTGAGGAGCCAGCCATATCTTTTTAATTTTCCAATGCAATTCATTGCTCCCAACTTGGATTCAAAACACTAATTAATTTGTATTTGATAATTTGCCCACTTTCACGGCATGACATGAGTGCATATTTTTTCCTTTTTAAACTTTGCACTGCCTGCACAAGTTTAATTAAGTGAGCACTCTTCACATTATCAACATCATGAATTGTATGAATTTTAGCGGAAGCAAAAGAAGAAAAAAACCTGCAGGTCTGCGAGGGCCTTTTCTGTTTCTCATCTCCACACCCACAATTTCCTGCTTAAAAGAAATGTTTCTGAACTGAGAAGGCTGATTGCTGGAGGAGGTGCACATTTCAACTTCATTTTGCACTGACCTTGTAAAAGAGCATGAATAAAGACTAATGAAAAAAGTTAATGCACCTTCATCAGTCTGCAGCTCCATAACCGAGCGTCCGCTGCTCCTCCTCTCAGCTCCCGCTCAATCAGGCTCCATAGACGCCTTCCACATGGGCTGAAAGCCAACCTACATTTGCTCTAAATAGTGCTTTAAACAAGATTAATGGGATTTTGGTTTCGGGGGTTGAATTTTAGTGCGTCTGAAACTGGGCTACTGGAAAAGGCGGTCGTAAAAGCTCTGATGAATGGTTCTGTAGTTCCAACCTCCCTCCATACATCGCCTTTAGGACGAACACAATCGGCTCTGAATGACTGAGATGTGAACTTATTAAGTATTCCTCTTTTACAGCCATGTTCAAAGTAATCGTCTGACCTTTGACCCCGTTTTACAGCTTTATAACAAACCTTTGTGAGCCAGTTTTACCTCAACAGGTAGACGTACATCTGAATACGTTTTAATACAAAAAAATATTGATTTTAGTAAAAACTCCAACGTGGAAGACTTCAGACTTATCCTGAGTGACGTATTAAAGGTTATTAATGGAAAATTGACTGGAAGGACAAAGTTTCCCATTTTGTCTCTAAATGTATTTTACCAGGCTCCATGTGAACTGATGCCTTCACAAACTGATTATAAAACAGAAAACATTCAGTACAAAATAAAACAGCAGCAGCCATCTTCATACATGACACTCCTACTTTTCTCTGCAGTAGACTTAAAATGGCTGGTTCAGGTAAACGACTTCAGCATAAAATCCCACCGTCCACAGAAAGCTGCTACATTCATTTAGTAACTTTGGGTGTTTTCCCACCTGATAGTTCGGTAGAGTGGGTTCTCTCTGCTCTGAGTCAAACCAACCTGTTCCCCTCCTGGCCTGTGGGGGCGCTGCACCAACAACCACAGAAGGAAACGACACAAAAACCTCTGAAGACACTGAGAGCAACTTCCTTCTTCACCAGAGGGAATCAAGATGGAGGATTTTAGCGGTTGGAGGATTTCTCTTTAGGCTAAAGACCAGGAGCCATTTCTGCTGCTAGCGCTAGGCTAGCACGTTAGCTTTGGTTGGATTTACCCAGAATGCCCTGCGCTGTAGTCCACTTCCTGGTTTTGGAGCAGACTCCGCCCCAACTGGCGTTCACATTCTAGCCGAACCAGAGTTCACTTCAACCGAACCCAAAGGTTTGTAGCGGATCAGAGTTTGCTAAGCGTTCACACCTCAACAAACGAACCGGACTTTCCAGACAAACGGACTGGAGTTGGATGAAAGTGGACTGGACCGGGCTGGTGGGAATGAACCCTAAAACACCAGTCTGTCTCACTGAGCACACATCAGGCATCTCCCTGTCTAACCTGAGAACCATATCAACCAGAACCCGTCCATTCCCCTTTCATTAGCCGTTCTATCTGGACAGCACTTCGTCTCTCCTCGTGTTGTTGGGCTGTCAGCGAGTCCTGCTGGGCCCTGAGCCCAGAAAATCATTTAACGGGTCAATCAGAGCAGGGGCTGATCCCAGCGCAGCCATTAGGGAAACCTGAGCAGTGCCCCTCACTGCCTCTTTCACGTCTTAGACGCTCTACAAATTGAGCATCTTCCTCCAACTCAGCAGCCATTTTGTAAACGACGGATCTGGGAAAGAGGAGAGAGTGGGAACAGATGGGAAAATGATGAACACTGGGTTTGTGGAAGAGATAGAAATTAAATATCCCGGCTGACTAAAAGGGGGCTTTTAATTCCCCTCCCTCCCGTCCTCGTCTTGTCTCTGAACCCCAACCTTTAGTTCAACGACTCAAAACCGCGATAAAATCCCATTTTTCTGCCTTTCATTCTTTCACTCGACTTCTTCTCCTCTTCGATCCCGTCACAAGGGAACACTCAGGCCTTTGTTCGCTGAATTGGTTTTCAGATGTTATTTTTTCTTAAATCTCTCTTTCTTTGGGAGCATATGATTAAAATCACCTCAGTCATTTAGCACTGATGCCTTTTGTCTCTGTGGGCCCATTCTGCAGGGAGTCAGAGGGCTTACCACTCTACATCTCACAGGTAGGCGATAATAGGATTTCCTTCTCCAGTTCCTCAGCGCCGTCCGTCTGCATATTTAGAGCTTAAATACATGCATATGTATAAATTAAGGCTCAAGGCAATAATCGCACGTTTTAATAAGAAGCAGTGTATAATTTCAGCTTTTGAGTCGAGGCGGAGACTGAAGAACCGACAGGAACATTTTCTGTGTCCAAACATGACTGTGTTTGGTTAAGTTAGAGGTTCTACCTCTGCTCCACTCCTGCAGATTAAAGCATTTATTCATGGAAAGGTATTAGAGCATAACATGAAACCTAAGAAATTAAGTGGAAAATAAGAGTCAATACAATTTATTACTATTATTACATTTAGAAATAAACAGAAACTTTGCAACTTAGTCCAGAAACTTGGGATAAATGCTGTCATTTATTTGTAATCTCTTCTGTTTACATGCATCTTCCTTATTTAATACTTAAATATTAATAAGATGCATATCCTGTAGATTTTGCATTTCGTTCAGCTGCAAATATTGTTTTAGTTTAGGTTTACTTTGGTTATTTTTAGGGAATAATTTAATACTTTTAGAGTTTTGCAACATTAAAACATTTTTGTTGGTGTAACATGAAAAAATGACAACGCCTTGGCAGCTGAAGCAGAATCACAGGTCCAATTTAAAATGTTTGAGGAGAAATTATTCCTTTAGCCTAAATGAGGACAGTAGATGAATGTAGGTATATTTTATCCTAAAGCAGTGAAGTGAAGTTTTTAAATTTAATTTATCTGTTGCTTCCACTACAAACTAAAATAACACCTTGGAACAAACAGAAGTTTGGCATAAAGTCAGCAACTTATTATAAACTCTTCATTTTTCAGAAATCCAGACTCTGGTCTTTAGATAATAAATTAGGAATAAAGTCAAATTTCTTTTTCCTCTTTGAGACGTTCAGTAAAGCTGTTATAATGTTGGGCTGCTGTTCCAGGCCTTCAGGTAGTAAGACAAAGCAAAAGAAAGGTGATATTAGTCAGGACTGGAAACATCAGTTTCTCAAGTTGACTTTTAAACTCCTACAGCTTCTGCAGCTGGATTTCTGTAGACAGATGATGACCTTCTGATTCGTATCAAAAGCTTTCTGAAGCAGCGCTGATCATCCTTCAGCTTGGTTACCACCTGAACCAACCCGGATTATTATCCTTGCCTTTAACTGAAGCAGTCAGAGTTTTATTAATGTGATCACTCAGGACCCAAAGGCTGGATGAAACTGAGGCGCCTCTGTTTCCAGGTCAGATCGACCACAACGTTGGACTCAACTTTTACACCCACCAAATTCCCACCAGAAACTGAACAAAGGTCAGGTTGTTGTGGTTTGAGTTACAAATGCCCCAAAGGTCAACAACAGAGAATAACCTCTGGCAAACTTTACCTAAATCAAGCAACACTGATTTGTTCCACCTCATAAATCTGAGTTTAATCTTCATTTCATCAACAGACTCAGGGGTCTAGATGCACCGCTGTTCATATGAATGACGTTAACAAAGGAGAGGCTGCACCGATCGTAGCTTTCTGACCGATCGCCGATCTTTAAACAGCCTGACCTGCCCAGACAGATGTTTTTGTCTGAAAAGTTGCTGATTTTTGTTAACTGTAGACCAGAGGAGATCTTCTAAGATCAGCTCCACATCCAAGTATCAGCCGATGCAGATCTCTGGGCCAGTTTGTGAACCTCTTATAGAGAAGCAACACAGTGAAGAGTAATTTTTATTAGTTGGTTTTCTAATGAGTGAAGGTCATTTCAGCTCTTTATGACTAAAACAAGGAGCTGAATGAAACTAGATCTTTCCTCCCAACTCCATGTAAACTGATTTTAAGTCACTTCTTCATATTTTGTTCCAGGATAAGTGAATTTACGAGGGTCAGGCATGTTATTTGTTTGTGGGCACAAAATAAAAGTAGAGGTACGATCTGAAGAGTTGATCTGACCCAAAGCTTGTGATTTTTGCCTGGATTGGTTTCAGGTTTTTAGCACCGTTTTGCTTTTTTCCGCTCGGTGTAGGTGTGCATGAACGGATGTGTGATATGCAACCCCTGCATCACCTACTGTTTGCAACCATCATCACCCAAACAACCTTTTGACCCTCTCAGCTAAACTTGCCTTCCTCTGAGGGTTTCTGATCTCACGCCCACAGAGGAAGCAGAAGAGAAAACCTTCTCCATCCTTCCTCCTCCTCATCGTCGCCGTCTTGCTCTCCGTTTGGCTGCCAAAGGCCTTGATTAATGGTCTGCTTTAATTAATACTTTTACAGTACTTAGAGCAAAGACCCTGCAATTAGCGTTGGCCTAAAGAGTGTAATCACCTGAGCTCATCCAGATCCTTATCCACAGCCTGAATGACTGACTGCTCGGCAGACAGGGAGCATGTGGAAGCCTGTGCAGCTCAGACGTTCGTTTATTATCTCAGAACAACGGCGGCTCCGTCTCAGAACTCAAATCCAAGTTTTCGTGTTGAAGTGAAAACTCGCTTTGGCAAACTGCTTCCACCACGGCGACCCGAGGGCTTTTCTGACTGTACAGAAAAGATGCAAACCTCTAATTAAACTTACATAAAACCTGAAAATGCTTCAGTAATAATCTTTTTACATGAACTCTTAAAACACTGAGGGAAGCACATAAAATCAGATTTCATAGATGTTGATTTGAGAATGTTGTGGTTAGAGGTTTTCCATTTTGGAGTCTGAATCAGTTCAGTGTTAATTAAGTTGCTCTTTATTAAAAGAGGAAAAAGTCTTGCTTTACAGCTCAAAGTTGTTTTCAGTTGAGTCAGTTTTATTCAGTGATAATAAAGATATTTGTTCCACTTTTGCCCTGAGAAATGCTGAAGGCCCAGCAGCACAAAACAGGCCCAGCAGCACAAAACAGGCCCAGCAGCACAAAACAGGCCCAGCAGCACAAAACTGGCCCCATAACAACAGCAACCGGTTCCTGTCCAGTGGACCCCTGGTATGGCAGAGATGTGGACCAAAACTGCCCTCAGATACTCAAGACTCTGTCTGAAAACTGCTTAATTTGACACCAAGTATATCCTAATATGCATTAACACACAGTAGAAGCTAACAGCCTCAGTCTTCCCCATTTTTGATTTTTGGGGGACAGAAAACTTACAGCCAATCAGCAGCAAGGGAAATGATTAGTGCTCCTGGATTGGCTAGCCAGTCACACTTCAACTAACATGGTTAAAAATGAGTGACGTTTGTTTTATTGTTTTTCTAAAGGAATATCTGATCCAACTCTCACTGCAGACATGACGAGCTGCAGCTGTGCAGCTTCGTCTCTATGCTTCTGAGTGGGCATCATATTCTTGTGTTTTATTGTAACCAATTAAAACAAAAAAATGCACTAATATTTATAATAAAAACCGTTTTAAAATCACTTTACTGAGAGCAAAGTGGAACTGAAGTCAGATGACTTCCACTTCCTGCATCTGTTTCGATGTTTTGCATAAAATACGGCGCCTGGTACAGGTGGTGTTGGCTCAATCATCGGCCAATCAGGGGAATAGATACAGTTCACTCTAAATAAACTAATCATTCATTAAACAGAGAATGTGTTTCTGCTTTGGGATCACAGTAAGTGGAGTCCTCAGATAAATAGTTTTATATGTATGTCTACAGATTTTACTGCCATTCTGCCAACATCTTGGCTGCAATAAACTGGAAACATCATCAAATCTTTCACTGGATTTGACTGCATACGATACACTGATCAGCCCATCATGTTTATGGTGTGAAGCTCATCATCTGTGTCCAAAAAGCTGTTGGTACTGGAGATTTTTTTGTTATTAACTCAGGTTTCATTAGTTTCAGGAAGTGGGCCTGTTTGTAAATGTTGTGCCTTTCCAGCTGAATATTATCAGTGGTTTTACTGGCCAACCAGTAAATGTGCCGTTAGGTTTAGATAGAATCCCAATTGGAACTTTAATACCTTTAGTAAGAGAGTGTATTTGTTTTAATGGGAAATGGAAACCGCGGGCAGTGAGAAAAATTCCCGGGCATTAATTACAAACTGATTAGAAGCTCCTTTTGCAGGAGGCTGTATCATTTAATTGAGGGGAAAATAATGATCACAATTCCAGCAACTTCTAATTAGAAAAACAGCTCAAATCTTATCAGGAGAGCTTGATGCATGTGGAACACGCATCGCTTTCGCCTCAACACAGGCGCACACACATCCTGGAATAAACTGCTTCTATGGAGTGTGTTGCTCTGTGCATTTTGTTTATTTCTTCTACACACTTGTGTGGGAGTCCCAGTCTGAAGCAGAGTTTAAGCGCATCAAGCAGACGCTGGATTACGTCTGTAGATATTACCCAAAGACTCAGCCGAGCGCTTTTCTCCAAAAAGACACAGACAATTACAGATCTGATAACCCCTGAGTTGTATCACAGTTGTTGCCGAGTGTTTACACTATCTGACACGGCTGAAACAACAGCACCAATAAGAACAGAGGAGATTCTCATCTCAACTTTCCCAACTTGCTGCTTATCACAAACCACAAAAATCACAGCGTCAAACAAAGCCCTGGAGCCGTACCAAGAAGCTGACGCACTCAGATACCCTGCAGCAAAACAAACCGCCACTTCAAATGTTTCACCACGACGTTCTGCCTTTCCTGGCTCACGCACAGTTTATTTATTATTACCAGCAAGAGGAGGTTCCACTCAGATCAACGGGAACAAGGGAAGCCTTTCCAAACAGAACCTGTGCTGTTCAGATTGGTGAACAGACCAGATCTGAACACAAAGACGCATCGTCTTCCCCCAGGTCTCTGCAGCAGCTTCACCTCCCAGCAGGGACGATCTGGAATAATTCCTGAAATGTTGTCACACAGCATTATGATAAATTGTTGTTTTATTAATAGGCAGACCTGATTTATGGAGCAAGTCTAGACGCTGTAACCGCTTTCTTCCTTCTGGCTGCAGATCAACTGATCAGCTCTTAAACAGTCAGGTGAAAGTTGTGCTGGCATCAGCAGACCCCAGTGCCTGTGTGTGGCCCGTCTTCATCTCACTTTATTAGTGGAAAACAGCCGTCAATCAGCCGCTGACAGGCCTGGCAGGGCTGCTGCTGCAGCTGCTACGCTGGGATGCTTATGAAATGAAAATTAAACGGTAAAAAAAAGTATACATCAGGTGCCAACTTGCTCATCATCATAAAGGTATCCACTCAAGAAGAAATTGGAATCTGCTCCGTCTTTGGACCACTCAGAGTATTCCTTCACCGTCTTTCTCAGGCTTGGATTAGGATGCTGCAGGGTTTAGAGCGAGCGTGCCTCCATGCATGTGTTAGTGACGGGGAGGAGGGAGCGTCTGCTTGGCCGTCAGCGGCTGAGAGGTAAGCCTGTGCTGAAAAGTGACCGTGTTGTCCGGCGCCGCCGAGCCAAAACTCACCGACGCGTTTGTGAAAGCGCCACCGGTGCCTGAGAGGAAGGAGGCATTAAGCAAACAGACACGTCCAACACACACGCTGCAACAATGCTCAAACAAAAGTGCAGGCATACATCGTACCACGCAGCCAAAAGGTACACCCTGAACACACACACACACACAGAGTCGGCGTGTGTGTGTGTGTGTGTGCGGTGGGAGCAGCGAGCCGAGTCGCGGTGCCAGGTGGCAGCGAGGCTCTCGGCTCACAGCGAGCGAAGAAGAGGAGGAGAGGCTCTTGGCTGGCCTTGAAAGCTGATGCACAAACGGCGGCAGCGATGCCCAGGTTTGGATGTGGCCAGGGGAGCCCTGGAGGGGTTTCCTGAGCATGCGGGCAGGGAGGACGGGAGCATTGCTGGGATGGTGTTTGGGCAGCTTTTCGGGCCGTGGTCAGCCCCTCTTTGTAACAGAGAAGAGTGATCCCAGACAGCTGAACCCGTCCTGAGCTGGACCGGCTTGTCCACAGGCCCAGAGCTGCGCTGGGTTAAGACTGGGCTTACACACACGGCGCATTGTTTACCGCATCCGTAGCACACACTAAATAAGACGCGTCTTTTTCCCACTGAGCTCAATGTGTTGCATGGCAGCTCTGGGACAAACGCTATGCTAATTATCTGTCCAATAGAAACACAACACCCGGAGATAACGGCTGTGGGTTCGCGCCCGCGCTCTGAGGTGATCAGATACGACGGAGATGACTGGATACCGCGGCCAGATGGACTCGGTACCATCACGTGCCAAAAAACAAGAAAAGAAAAAGGTCGGACCACAGTAGCCCTTTGTGAGCAGGCGGAGAAAGGCAAAACCCAAATGTGCAAAAACAAAATCGTAACTGGAGCTTTAAATAGTTTGAAAAGGAGAAAGGTATTACGTTCCCACTACTGACCTGTAGGGGGCAGCAATGTACCTAAACTGCTGCAAATATCAGTGGAAGAAGAGCAGAAACCACAGAACTACCAGAACAGCTGAAGGATAAACAAAGTTAAACTATCATGGACAAAAATGTAAATGTTTGGCAGTGTTTTTCAAACCTGTTTAACAGAAAGAGTCCAACAATAAAGAAAATATGTTTTAATTTAAATAAATGGATATGACAGCCGGCTGCTTCAAACAGGATTATTACTATTCATGGTCTGTGGAAACTTTTCAACATTTTTATCATTATTTATCTCCAGTAAACTAACAAGTTAGTCATAAGCATGGTGAGGACTGGCTAATTCACTGGTAATGGAATAATAATGGAAGTGGATATGAAATACAAGTTCAATAAAATATTCTCAATTATTCCTATTTTTGTTTTTCTAATAAATTTAAAACAAATATGAAGTACAAAAGAATGATTTATTAGACATGCTGGAGGGGTTAACTTTCATATCAGAGAATATCTACCAATCAACAAATCAAGCTTCTGCGTTCACAGAGTCGATGCGATCGTAATGAGCCAGACACAGAGCTTCTGTAGCGCCTCAGCATTGGTTTCTGCTAAATACCGGGTTGGTTTAGCATCTCTATAGTTAGCGGGGCCGCCTCCTCATACATGTAGCCCTGCAGAGAGACCAAACCTCCTACTGGCCAGTAGCTCAGACCCAGGTCAACTACCAGCCATTTATAATATTTTAAAAGGAAATCAACCTAAATGTGCAAAAACAAACAACCTAGTGGAGCTTTAAACACGGCGATAATCTATCAGCTGCAGCAAATCCCAAACCACTAGAGAGCTCCTCCTCTCAGGATCCCTACTGTCCGTGCTGGCCCTGAACTCTCCCCCCTGAACCGCCACAATAGGATCCGGTCCCAGCGGAGGAGACGTCTAAGAAAAGACAACTGTGACGAAGAGAGGCGGGGGGGGAGGAAGACCAGGTGGAGGAGGGATGAAGGCAAAGAAAGGAGAGAAACCCGGGAAGGAAAGGAGTGAGGCAGTCAGGTAAAGTGAGCCGAGGGGTGTGTAGAGTGAGCAGGGGGGTTTTGGGGGTATTTGGGTCGTTTTCACATGGAGTCTGGCCACACTCCAGAACTGAGCGGGGAGGGGGGGCTCCTAATGGCTAAGCCTTTCACTGTAGGCCACACTGCAGTGAGCCGTAATTGAAGGTAATTGTTGGGAAGAGCCGACACACACAGCTTCCCCACTGTTCCCCGGGCTGAGATGGACAAGCCTGGGCTGACAGGGTGGGAGCGGGGGGCGCTGGGGGTGAGGGCCGTGGGGAGGCCAGGTGAAGACAGAGAGGAGGGGAGGCAGAAAGAGCAGGACCGCAGAGACAGATTGCGTTACTCCACCTCCATCGTCCCCAACTGTCCTACACGGCATTTGTCTGCTCGCACAATTGCGTAATTGTGTCCCTGCTAAATGGTCCGAAGGGCCGCTGCAGCGTCCTGGATGCAGGTGGGCCGGCTCGGATGACCGGCGTGGACTGAAAGAAGACAGAAAGGACAAACGGACGGAGCTCACACTGGGACGCCAACTCTGACCCTTCCTGAAAACGCGGTTTGGACCAGTTTGTGTCTGATGAAGCCTGAAGGCTCTGAAGTTGATCCATTTCCCTGCAGGACCAGAGAATGCATTTCGCTCTTTGTCACCGGCATACACCGGCGTTTTCCAAATAGATTCCATGAGGTGCTGCAGAGATGATGTTCATGTGTGTGACTCTGAAGTGTGTGTGTAGGCAGGAGATGGAGGAAATCACCTTCCCCACTTTGCCTAGCCTCCTCGGTTGGATGGGTTTAGCTCCATGAGCGCAGTGGAGCAGGAAATCCAGATTCGCAGCCTATCAGCGAAATAGCACATATATGACTCCCCGGCCTAAGTCGGTCTAATCAGGCCTGCCAAGCCCGCTAACTCCAGCACCATCATCGCCGGGCGCCAGATTGACTCCTGAGCCCAAATCGCTGCTGCTGCTGCTGCTTTACGCCATAAAATGATTCCTGTATTGGTTTCCCCCCCTTAAACCTGGTGAAGCTAATGCAATGTAATGTAAAAATTAGACGCATACAGCTACTGTGCTGCATGTCAGCAAGTGCAGATTTGACCGGACGAATGAGGAGGGAGGGAGGAAAGCCCGACCGGACCGGCTCAGGAAAATAAATCAACCCAATTACCGGGCCCAGCTACTGTTCTCCAACTGCTCCCAAATAAGGCTGATGATTGTAGAAATGTTGTAATTTGCAGGAGCTGATAGCAACAGAAGAGAGAAGTGTTTGAATTAGAAAAATGACAGACAGGATCCGCGTTCCCTCCTATCAGCGGGGCGCTTCTTCTGCTAAATAACGTAACCTTTTTGCCTTAATTACTCGCTATCTCTGATCCGAGGTCCTGCTTGGCTTTCGGCATCAGCGGGGGTCGGCGGTGCGCGCTCGCATCACGACCAGCTTTGATAATTAACCGGGCCAAAATGAACTTTTATTCTCTCCTTTCAAATGCCAGATCTGGCCCCATAATTACTGCTGTGTAATTAAAAGTCCCAATCTTGCTTTTTTTCCTTGCATTGCAGAGTCTCAATGAAAGAACAGGAGAAATTAGACCTTAATCCTTGCACACTGTCAACCCCCAACACACACGCTGGCGTTGGGGTTGGCATGCACTCCGATTCCTGCTACCAACTCCGAACAGACAAACCCATCCTGACTGCAAAGATTCCTCTTTATCCTCCTCACCTCGCGCTGCTGAAATGTAAAATATAATATGGACCATTATGTTCTTTAAAAACTCATTACAGCGTTTGAAACGGGAATCTGTTGAGACGTTGCTTCCTCCACATTGTGCAGAGATGGGGGTGAAGACACATCGAGGGACGTGGCATGCAATTAGGAGCCCAATGGATTAATTTCCTTTTCAAAGTTATTGAGACACAATGAAGGGAGAGGCTTTCTGCCCCCCCCTCCACTCGTCATCTGTATTGATGGCTCCCCCTGTAAGCCCCTCCGCCTGCCCTCTCCTGGTTAATGACAGTTTGTATTTCACACTACAGAAGGCGAGGAAAACCCTTCGGCCTCTCCCTGTGAAGAGTGAAGAGCTCGGCCGAGGAGGAGAAAAGAGGTGACAGAGCCGTCTGACTCCGTCGCGGTGCGGAGAGGAATTAGCTCCAAGACAAACATGTCAGGGAAACTAAAAGGCATTAACTCGTCTGCATGTTGTAACGGCCCATTCTTCTCTGAAAGTAAGAGAATCCAAAAGTTTGGAGCGAGGCAGAAATTTCACGGGGTTTGGTTTTTCTGAGGCCTTGGGTGGAGAAGCTGAGGTTTCATCCAGCCAGTCTGCAGAAGAAATCTATCAACCCTTTACAACCACGTCAGCCAATCAGGTTGAGGCGCAATGATGGACATGGTCAGTGAGGGACGGGAGTGTTGTGACTGTTTTCCCAAGCCGTTTTTGCCAGAATAGCCAAGACGTCCAGTGATTCCAGTCCAGCTAACTTGTCGGTGGACGTAGCTCACCAAGCCAGGGTTCACAGACGGAAAGATTTACCAAGGTTTGAAACAGCTAGCTTAGAAACCGACCCATACCGTCTCCCTCCTGATGCGTTTGGCATCTTTTCCTGAATTCATCCCTAACGATCTATTCCTCTTACACCAGAGCAGACTGAAACCGTGCTAAAGTCTGGATGCTAACCAGTTGTTTGGACAAACAACTGGTTAGCATCCTCTGTTTCCTCCTTAAACAGAGGAAACACAGATGTTTCCTCTGTTTAATTGCTGCATGACAGTGGCATGCTCTTTGTGGCTGCTCATATGAATCATGTACCTTCTCCATAATGCAACAGCTGACTGCATCTTACGAATATGAATGCTCATCTTCTTACCTTGTAATGGATCACAGGTGCAAAATATTTTCTCTAAGATGGATTATGATTGTAAAACAGTAAAATTTAAACTGAATTTATGTTTTTGGCCTCGTTTTTCCTGCTGGTTCAATCAGCTTTTCACAAAGAAACGATGCTGATACTGTTGGAAAGAGTTGGGCTTTGATTTGAACCGGGCGTCTTCAATGACCATTTAATTTAGCTGCTCAGTGTTAGAACTGGTTACTGTTAAGGTAGAAAATAATGTCCGTCACTTGGATGAGCCTCTAATTGTTCCATGGAGATGCAGTATGCTGATGTATAAACTGTGTTTGTACTGATTTTATTGGAGGAAGTGCTGCTGATCTCAGGTTATCCTGGTTAAAGCTTGGATAACAAAGACAGAATCAAGAAAACTTGTTTTAATCATCTTACTAGAGAAGTGAATTCCTTATTCTGATATAGAAAAAGACACAAAATCAAAAAGTCAAACAGTAAATTGATACTTTAAACCAGTTCAGACCATTAATCACATTCCCTGCTGCTAGGGGGCGCCTCAGGCCTAATGGCTCAAATAAAATAATACTAAGAAAATCACTGTGTGTTTGATATAGGCTGGAAGGAAACTGTTGAGATAAATCAACAGAAGCAGTAAATCAACTGAGACCATGGAGAGTGGATGGAAACCTCTGCATCAAGGTTTTTCTTAACGCATCACAAAGTTCAGAGGAAGTGAAACTTCCTGAACAACTCGGCTCTGCGGGGGCCATAAAAACCAGAAAAATCACTTTGCATAGTCCCTAAAACCCAGAGCTTATGATTAGACACCAAGCATACATTAAATTAAACCATTCCCCTCTTTCTAGAAGAAAAGGTTAAAAAACGTCTTAATCGTTCCAGGTATGAGCAACGGCATTTTAATCAGCCTGGTTTTCAGCCGATCCTGCAGACCGCTAATCCAGACGCAGCTCTGCTCTCGTCTGCTGCACCTGAAAACCCTTCTGATCCCGGCTGGATTCTGACGACTGCAAGCAACGGCATCAGGATCAAATCACAAAGGAGAATCGGGAAATCCCGAGGCCGTTGCTCTGACTGCGTCTGAGCCCAGCCAGCAGGCGCATCGTTCTGTCGTCCAGCAGCAGCCAATGATCACAGACGCAGGGCTGTTTGTGCTTCCTGAAGCATTAAACACATCCAGTCCATCCCTTAGACTCTCACATACGGACAAAAATAAACATTTGATTATTTTATTAATATATATTTTGCAATTCCAGTATTACATTAATATTTGCAGTGAATGCCGCTGCAGAAATCCACAGCAGAGGAGGAGAAAGGAAACATGGTGTAAGGATTCAGTTTTTCTCTAAAACATCTGATTCCAGAAAAACTAAAACTAGAAGCAATAAATTCAAACATCAGGAAGTAACTGCATCAAGCAGCTGGAGCTGAAATAGGTGCCATTATTAACAGATCAAATATTCTGATCATTTATGCGACTTATCTTTAGAAACAGACTGAAAATAAGCTAAATGCCTCATGTAGTGAATTATTTAATTGCTGCATGTGAGGTGATGAAAGATCAGAGTAAACTCAGCAGGATCGTCGTCAGGCTCAGCTGATGTTCTGGACGCCATGAAGCAACTTAAAGTCGCTCCCATTTGCTGCCATCAAGCAAACTGGACTGAGAAAAGCTCCAGTTTCATCTGCAGCATCAGATTAAAAAATGACAAACCACTAAAATATCCAAATTCTTATACATGGCTGAAGTGACTGCAGAATCCCAGCAGATGTGAAACTGAAAGGTCTCCAGCCTGTCCCTGCGGTGCTCCATCACTGCTGCCGCCCTTCAGCGCAGCAGAGAGAACTAATCACTCACTCTGTATCCTAACCAAAACAAGACGGTGCCAACCAGTAGCTTTTAGTGCTGTTTACACTCCTCACCCCTCCTGCTCTGCGCTCCTCGCGGCTCGTGGCGGCATGGGTGATTAATTTGGGCTGTGCAGACAGGTAAACACAGGCCTATTTACATGGCTTACCAGCCACCGTATTTATACTCAACAGGACTAAGCTTCAGACAGAATATCCTCAAAGCTCCATCTGTTTATTTTCTCTCGCCGCTCCGTCCTGACACCATCTTCCACTTCTTGCTCTGAGCCCGACGCTCCTTCCTCCTCCTCTTCCTCTGACCTGCAGCTCTGTCAGGTCAGACTCGCACTGCTTCAATCCCAGTTTGACGATTTCACATCAACATCACAAAGTGTTCATAAACCTTAAACTTTTAATAATCTGCGATGTTCCAACCACAAACTTAAACGTATTTCTTGGGAAAGCTGTAAATAATTGTGAAGCAGAAAGAAAAATGTATGATTTGAAAATGTATCTTATGGAAAATCTGAAAAGTGTGGAATGCATTTGTTAGAAGTGCAGAAGAAACAGATTCTACAGAGAATCACAATTTCTATTCAGGGAATTCAAAATGCTCAATAATAGATTTTAAGACGCGTTGTCGCTCTGATTTATGAGCAAACTGCATGTCGCATCCGCCGTTTGTATGATGAATAATTATTTTTTCAGAAAAGTCCAAATAGCTAAGCTATCCTGTTTAAGTTACAGAATTTTATGCGCAAACATGTTTTTGTCAGTCACATAATTTAAACAAAATCTCCAGACTGAGTAGTAAAATTGCTTCTGCATCAAATCATGACTAAAAATCAATCAAACTGCTACAAACTGAAGGATTTCCATCTCCAGTACTTCAGAGGCTTGTGTCTGTTTGTCTCCAGCTCAGGTTGGATAAACATCAGAGTTCAGGAGATTCTCAGTTTGTTCTTCGGTTACTGATGTTAAACTGTGAAGGTTCACATCTCTGCCAAAGTCTTGACATGCATTTTAATAACCTGGCAAAGAACAACAACAATCTGACAGAACAACAAGATCCTCGAATTCTTTCACTTTGCGAGTAGCGGAGAGGACAGTTAGTGAACACATGAACCCAGACCAGTTCATCCAGTTATAACCCTTCCTCTGACAACATGAAAAAACATAAAACACCGCCGAGACGCCCTGCTGTTCCCGTCTTATTTTTACATCTTAAAAACAGTAAAACGAGGCAGAACTGGCTGGAAACATCGATCTAACCAACATGCTGATGTGTTTGTGTTAAAACTGAGTCATTTCTGTTCTCAGATCAACATCTAAACTAGAACTTCACTTCATTTTCAGAAAATAAACGTTCGTTCTCCAGTGAGGATAGATATTGTATTAGATTTAATACAGCAAACTGCTATAAACATGAGTATTTTTACTGTTATTATTATGAATCCAGTTCAGAGTTTAAGCCTCACCTCGTTGGAAATAAATGATTTTTGTGTGTTTTGGAAAAATTTATTTACTTAGAGGCAGTACCAACATAAATCACTGAAGCATGTCTCCGTTTTATGTGAGTAATGGTTTTGAACGATGCTGTTGCTGTTCTACATGCAGAGACGCTCTGGGTTTTAGAGGTTGTATTTGAGCAGCAGCGTTCCTGCAGAGCACCGAAGCGTTCACCTCGCTCTGCTCCGGCGTGAATGCTGTCGCTCTTCTCAAAATGCATCTGAAGTTCAAACCCTGTTAGCTTTAAGACCCATAAACCAATCAGATTAATGCTAACAGCCTAGTAGCCACCTACAGCTAACAGTTTCCACCTGAATGCTGCTTCTATAAATCCTGTTCACAGTTTAAGCCCATAATTGCTTCCACTTACCCAACAACCTGCTAATGTTACGTTTACACCAAGAAGCAACAATCAGTTCAGGGTGTGGATTGGCAAACTTACAAAAATGCAAACCACAAAATAATCTGACAATCTGGTTAGAAACAGTTTCTGTTATCTTTGATCAATAATGTTAACTTTTGCTCAGGTAGATCATTATCTACAGGTGTAGTTGTCACAGTGAGAACAGAGGCAGCCAATCAGGCTCCACGTTTCCATAGAAACATGAAAAGTGAAAACTAATCAAAGAAAAGAATCAGTGTGTTTATCAGCAGAGCAGCTTGGACAAGCGGCAGCCTGGGAGTGGAGCGCCGAGCTGCTGCCGGTCATGCCTCACATTCCTGAGCTGTAAGCAGGTGACCCAACCCTACCTGCCACAGCAACTGTCACCTGACTCCTCACAGCAGCAGGGAATGTCACCGTGCAGGAGACAAAGACATGCAGGTTCAGCTGCTACGTTCATGAAGCAAAACAAAAAAAATCATCGGAAACGGAAAAACTGGATCAGCAGCAGAACAACGATCCCAAACAGATAAACGACAACAGTCAGCACCACAACGGCCTAGTCAAAGGCCACTTCTCAACCTTCCTGGAATGCAGCAGAAAGTGGTTTTCAGATTTAATTCAGCACCAACACGTCTTCTGTGTGAAATTATTTTCAGAGGTTTGCAGTGTGGACTTTCCAGGGTTGAGCTGCTGGTTCTGGTTGTTTTCTGTTTTAATCTAGATTATAAACACACCATACTTTATAAACTACGAGCCACAGTCAAAAAATGCTTCAGGAAGAGAGAAATAAACAAGTCAGACCAAAGAATAAGTGGCAGAACCAGCAAAACTATGAGAAAAATGTGGCCTAAAGTCCAACAGAGGTATTAATGTGAAACAAAGCATCTCTTCACTTTCTCTGATGAAACGTAGCCCAACTGGTGAGAGCCCTAATTAGGGTCAATCCAGTCAGTAAAACCATCTGATTCGTCAGGATTTGACCTGCTGATCACCAGTTACAATCGTGATCTCTGGACTATTAATTAGTGCATCTCATTTTAATTTTAAACCTATTAAACTATTAATGAGCTTCACATGTTCACAGCACCGTTAAAACAGGTATTGGATATCGGTGCCGTCTTCAGTCTAAACATCCTCCTCCTGTGTTTCTTAAGTGGATTGTTTCTGATGAGCACAGAGGGGGAGAGGCCAGCAGAAAATCCTCTGATTCCAGCTCAGCTAAGTGGTTTTAAGGCCAGTGACATTAAACGCATACATGCGAGTGCTATCCTATTTCTAAAAATCATGCACATACAATGACTAATTTAATTACTGATCCACAGATTCCCCGTCTGCAATCCGTTCTTTAAAGATTTGCTCAATGCTGCAAACATATCACACAGATGTTTCCTCTGCCTGAGAATCCCATCATGCCTTTGGGCCGGGATAATTACTTATCAACACTGGAGTTCCCTTAAAGGGATGTCCAAGAGCACACAGGCTGCCTGTTTGTCTGGGGATTTTTATTTCAGCACCTCTTGGAGATGATTTGTCTATTATCTTCGGTGGATTTGCTCCCCTCTTCATCTGCAGCGTATTACTGCAATCATAAAGCTGCAAGGTCAGGGGAAAGGCAGGCGGGGGCGGGGGGGTGGGCTCGCCTACGGTGGAGCTCCAACCAGAGGAGCGTTTCAAACAGTAAGCCCTCATACAGGCAGAGAGAGAAAGAAACATGCTAAATATGACTTATTTCATGTTTTAAGTCACTTTGAGATTTTTTCCAGTTTGCTAAATAAGAACATTCTTCAAATTAAGAGGTTTACATCTCCATGTTGATCAGGACTGAACCTCCATGTTGATCAGGACTGAACCTCCATGTTGATCAGGACTGAACCAACTGAAAGGCCAGAAGAAGAAGGAGCCATTCCTCCACAGCCAACAGAAGCAAACTAAATTCATTTCTGTTGGAATCTCCTGTGGTTTAATGAGGCTTTGGGCCTCCAATACAGAGAGCGGCACCCTCACTGTGAAGCACGGCGGTGGCTCCATCATGTGAAGCTGTGGAAGGGATTGGTGAGCCTCACAGAACAGATGGCATCATGAGAGAAGAATATTATGTGGAAATATGAAAGCAGCATCTTCACAAAACGACACAAAAGGTTTAATGATCGTCAGAATGCGACCAGGTGGTTGAAATGATACAATCAGAGTTTTGGAGCTGATGTCAGTTTCATAACCCAGCAGCTCTGCTCACATGTAAATATGGAGAACTCTGGGCAACACAAACATCCAGGAATCATAATTACTTCTAAAAACGGAGAAAACGACGACTTATTGGTTCATCCAACACAAACAATCTGAGCAGAAAATATCATGTGAAAGCTGATATGAAATAAAGAAAACTCAAGAAAAACACAATTAAACATGTAGGACAAAATAAAAGAACAAAACTAAGCAGATTTAACCAGAACTACTGTCAGGATTCATATTTACTGACATTGGTCATAGTTGGATTCATTTGAGGTTTAAATGCATCTTTGAATAATGCTAGCATTCACATTGTTTATTTTCATTACTGCTTTGGTCATTTTATTACTTTCTGAAGCAACGAGTGTTTTCAGTGAGGAGCGGCCCGTCAGGTCAATCAGTGTTATGATGCTTATTATTCCCGGCTGAGTTAAGAGGAGGTGACAGAGTAAAGAACATGACGCGTTTAAAAAATCACCTAGCAAAGAAAACAGGTTCTTTCTGAAAGCTGATGACATTTAAAACCTTCTTTCACTGAAAATGGTCAAAAAGTCAACCAAGACAAAAAGTACCTCAGGGATCTCAGCTTGGTTTTTTAAGTTTAAACTCTTAAATTTCAGCTGTGATCTTTTAATATCTACGCGTTTTTTTATTGGTTCAGTCTAACAGTACAGAGTTATGTTGACGATTTAGTGCTACTATGAGTCAGTTTAACTGGGTTTTAACAGACCTACCACACCGCTGGATTCTTCAAGATGATTGGACGATCCTCCCTCTGGAGGACCAGCTGATGTCCTCCAGGTTGGATCCTCTGTTCCAGTCAGTTTCCAGGAATATTAAAATCCGGCCTGAATTAAGCAGAGTAATTATGTTTATGCCCATAAAAGGGTCAAAATAACTTAAAAACATACATTAAAATCAAATAATTAAGTAAATTTTGTCTCGCACTTTGAGGGCAACAAATAAAACAATAGGATACAACAATAGGAGTTTACAGTCATAGTTCAAATCGTTCTGATAATGAAAAATGTTTCTAAACTCCAAAAGAAATCAATGTTGTTAGATTCACTCCATCATTCTGGTGCCAGGAAGGCACGTTTCCCCAACAGTTATGTTTCCATTAATATGTCTTTAAATGAATTTCCTGGCTGGTATTTTTCACATGTTCCTGGTTAGTGCTGCCGGTCTGCGTTAGGGACGTTTTCTGCTGCATTTCAGCAAAACTAATGAAAAAAGTCATTAAAAACACTAAAATAACACAACAGCAATGGACAGAGTTACCAATAAATGATTTCTAAGGACAACATAAAAGGAGCTGTTGGGTTTTACAGTTAGCTTTAGCCGTTAGCATCTTTAATTATGCTAGTTAGCCGTTAGCTTAACGGAACCCTGCTGTCAACTCACAAAAACGTCGTCAGGAACTGAATAGGTCGCGTCTCCTACTCCATATGAAGCTCTTCAGTCAAATAAACTGACTTTACTTCCCCAAAATAAATATTTTACAACTCTAATATCTGTAACTCTTCAGCAGCAGCACATCCGCTCAGCTCAGTGTTTGTGGCTGGGGGCGGGGCTTATCCCGTCTCACCAATCAGGAGTCTGCATTTCTTGACGCAGCTAATAATAGTTTTCATTGACATATTTAGACGTCATTATTATTATCATTATTATTAATCGAAATTACTTTTACTGAGATACTTTCGAACCAACAGAAATTATATATAATCATAAAAAGGAACAAGAGTCAAAATAAAGCAGAGATCATTTTATTGATGGGTTACAGCCAGTAATAGATTAAAGATCAAGGTTTAAATATTATTTTAATCACTAATATTAGTATAAAATCAGCCAGACACTAGGTCTTTGTATAAGTTATACTTTTAGTGGACCTGCACGTCAGTAAAATAGACTTAACATCAGCAGTAAAGTGAATTGTTGTGCCTCTTGAAATCATTCCTGAACCATTTCTGCAAATGATTCTGCTGAAAGAGGCCTAGTCAAAGACCAGACCAGACTGAAATGTTGTGGTGGGACCTTGAGAGAGCCTTGCAGAAACAGATATCATATTGAATAGCAAGCTGCAGTTCTTCCACAATGATGTGACAGATTAATAATAGTGAACCAAAATGAAAACATGCATGCCTGGATTCAGTCTGAGACTTCTGCACAACGCTAAAGATTTACACACTCAGAGTCTTTGCAAATGTCTTAAGTCGATACAATCGACATCAGCTGCGTGGAGAAGCCCAGAAGTTTGTGACCAAACTCAACATCAGCAGCTAGGAGACACAATTTCACATCCAGCGTTATCAGCCGCTGTTTGATCGCCCCACACCGAGAACAATCTGTCGATTAGCCGCGGCTAAACCTGCAGCCCTGCCGCCTTTCTTCTCCCTGACCCGTGTGTAAAGAGATTAGCTATTCAAGGCAGGCAACAGAGTGACAATCACCACATCAGATCAATATTACTTATCTCGCTCCTCCTCCCTCTCTCCGCATTACACTCCTGGTACAGTAATACACCTGGAGGAAGCAGTGAGTGTGTGGTGATTAGATTAGCCTTTCACTGTACACAAGCATACACACACAGATAAGAAGGATGCTCCTGTGAATCTCTTCCAGCTGCAGAGTGAAGTGGAGGAAACCGACTGCAGGCCCTGAGTGTTGGAGTTTGTTCTCCCTGCAGAGCGATGCTGGGCTGAAGAGTCTCCCAATCATTTCATCCTGAAATAAAGCCGTGAAAACTGATGTTCAGATTTTCCTTCTGACTGAAATTTGGCATTACGAAGCTAAACTTGGATCTTATTGTGTAACGTCACACAGAAAGAACTGAAGAAAATACCAGGTAGAAACATTTGAATATTTTCAGAACTGCTAACTTTAGTGGGCTGAAAACTAAACTTTTTTCTTCATGTCGACATTCCAGGGATCCCATATGCAGAACCAGCTGCCTAGAAGACATTTTAATGTTGTTAATGTATAAACATCACAGCAGTCAAAAGCACTGAACCTCCTTCTTCACCAAATGGAAACCCAAATGGAGTGGCTTCAGATTTTAGCAGCTGTAGGACTTTGTGTTGTTTCCCGCTAGGACTGGATTTGCTAACGTTTGTTTAGGTTGTATTTACCCAGAATGCCCTGCGCTGCAGTCCACTTCCTGCTTTTGGAGCGGTCTCCAGTCTGCTTGGCGTTCACATGTGAATTCACAGCGAGGCAGAGTTCACTTCAACCGAACCCAGACTGAGGTTCACACCGCCCAAACGAACCGGACTCGGTTTGGATTGAACCGGATTAAACAGGACTGGTGTGAATGCAACTTTATGACAGAACCATTGAAGGACCTCACCACATATTCCCACCTTCGTATGAAATACTGCGCTCAAATCTGACTAAAGAAACCAAACAGTTGGGATTCAGAGGCCAGAGTATCTCACTGTTAAAAGGTGAGAAAACAACATAATATGAGAGTTTAACCCTAAAGCAAAGGCCACAAAAACACAAAGCAGGAAGCTGATTGGCACTGATTGGTAAGAGGCACCATAACTTAAATCATGTTTTTAGATTCATCTTCAGACCCTTCAGGGGGAGTCCCAGCCAGAAGGTTGTGGTCCACGCTCAGTTTCTGTCTTCATCATCAGTCTCATGAAAGCGAGAGCTGTCAGGTACAATCCCAGTCTGTACTGGTTTCCAGTGAGACGTTCTTCATGGCAGATGCCACGTTGATAGACTGAGAACTTTTCACTGAGACATTTGGGCTTTCTGTGATGTGGCATGCCGAGGTCCTCGTCAACCTCGCCACCACGCAGAGCTGGCTGCACGTGGCGAGGGAACGGAAGGATGGATGGTGCAAACAGGCTGCAGGAGTTTCCATTTACCAAACCCAAACATCAGCAGGCATATCTGTGACACCAAAGGGTCTGCCTGGGTGCCCTTCTCCCCTCATTCTCATTCCTCCCTCTGCTCCCCTCCCCTCCCATCATCTCCTTTTAATATAGAAGCTGGAGATGAAAAATGGAGCGCTTTTGTTTATTTGCCACCGATGCAAATGCGACCACAGCAGGATTAGTGAGTTCTCCATCTCTTTGCTGATAGCGGTGGGAAGAAAGAGGGGATTTTTATGCAAAAAAGATCTCTCCCACCCTTGCTATGACAATTGCAATGCATCACTTCATAGACAGTTTTTAATCTGTTTCAAACCAACCACACTTTGAACTGCTGGAAATGCGAGATATACAACTGTGGGTATCCGGCTGAGTGTGTGCACGCCCGTTGGTGTGTGTGTGCATGTGAGTGTGTGTGTGCTGTATGTGTTTTCCTGTGATTAATCTTTGGAGTTGGTTTAAGCACACTGCTGACACAGCACAGATCTCTCTCTCTCTCTCAGGCTAACTTTGACTTACAGACAAAATGTCCTTGGGTTTAGCTCTGAATAACAAAAACTTTCCATGCTAAGTCACAGTCATCCTGTTGACTCCAACTTTTCTTACTGCAAACTATTTTCAAAATCATTCATCTGAAACAAACAGGCCAAGGTGAATTTATCCACATGCAGCTCCTGAAAAAGGAGTTCACACTCCGTAAACTCTGCTAGATTTTTCAGATTGCCAACAAATTCTCTGATTTAGGTCAGGACTTTGACTAGACCAATCTAACATATGAATAACTCCAGTGCCATTATGCTGCAACTTTCAGATGCATCCCTGCTGAGTAAAAAGGCTCAATGACGTCGGTAGCATGTTAGCACCTTTTACAATCTGATTGAAGATGAGAACATGCAAAGTTTTCGTCTCGTTTCCATTTCCTGGTGTAAACTGTTGATAAACTGCAGGTTGGTGAATCTCCCCGGAACATGTGAACTTTTTTAGATTCCTCCATTTCTTTGGGATGAACAGGAGAATGAAATCATGGGTGTGTTTCCTTGGAAACTGATATATAAAAGCTGTTTACTTTCCTTTGCATGTTCCTTTGATTCCACCAAGTGTCAGATCAAAACCTGCAAACATCCGTCGTCTGACAGAAGAAAGGAGGAAACGCCGACATCCCAACAGCCATCAGAACATGCTTCCCTGTTGTTGTGGCTCAGGATTCCTCTCTGGCTATTATCAGAGGCTACGGCACAGAGTCATAAAAGAGGAAAACACGGGCCTGTTTATCTTCGCCGCTGCCATTGGCGTCGAAAGGAGAGCGCCTGCTTCTAGGTAGATACCAATAGGGACGACACAAAGGTGAGATAAACCGTTAAGACATTTTTTAACTCGTCAAATTTAATAACCCTCATCGGCAACACAGGTATTCAACGTGCTGCTTTCTGGGGAAAGGTAAACACATGGGTCTGGTAAGCTCCTGCAGAAATCCAAAACACAAAAAGTCAAACCAGAGGCTGACACACATTCTGAGCATGTCACCGCCACAATAAGATACACTCTGAATAATAGAATAAACAGATCCATTTTATTATCCCTTCACTCTGCCGCTGACACCTCAGCCAAACGATAAAACTTCCTTCCTGGCTCCACCTTCCCGTCATCCCCTCATCCTCTCAGGCTTACCTGGCCCGCCCGACTGACACCTAGCATTCGGAAACAGCGAGCAGGGATTTAATCAGTCGTCATTATGGAGGAGAAGAAAGAGGCTGCGGCACAATGCTGACACAAAGACAGTCTAAGGGGATCTTTGTGCTGTAAATGTGCTCCTCACAGCGGCTGCGTGACAGCTGACGTGGAGCCCATGAAACACTGATCCACTGTTTCCTTGTAGAGACATCAGGGTGAATACAGAGGTGCTGCAGCGTGCGCTGAAAGCGCCTCAAAGGCCTGAATGCTGCACAGCACCTGAACGGCTGCTGCGGCGGATTAGGGTGTCAACGCAGACAAAGGCTGAGGGAACTCAATGCCTTTTGATTCAGCCAGCAGCAGCATCCAACACGCTCTCTGACGTCCAACCACTCAACTTTATTATCACCGCAGCGGCTTAGACGAACAAACTCATGACAGGTTATTGAAAAATATTTATTTGCAATGAAATAAATAAACATTTTTCAGTTAGAGTTAATTTCCGACGGATTAATCCTGGGAAGGTGACACTTGTGGTTGTTTAGGAATAAATAAGTGGATTGAATTGAACCGATTGGTGACACCTGCCTCCGGTCTTCCTGCAGAGGAAGGAAAAATGAGGAATCTCTCCCATCCACTGCAACAGATGGACCCGGAAATCTGGGAACGCTGCTGAGTGTTCGGCGTGAGAAGTTGGCCGGACGGTAAAGGAGAGCCGCAGCCTGGCAGCGCCGCAGACAGCCGGGCCCTCCATCCAGCCCAGCTCCACCTCTCTGGCAGTCAGGCCTTCGCAGGCGTTGCCGACATGGCCGCGGCGTCTGGGAGCCGTCCTGAAGAAGTCCTGTGTCTGATCAGCAGCTGGACCGTTACGCCGTTTCACTGGCAGCCGCTTTGGTTGCAGCAACTGGCAGAAGTTGCTGTTACTGTGCTGGTCTGGCAACCAGCAACACACAACATGGAAATGTTGCTTTAAGACGTCCGTCTGTCTGTCTGGGTTTTACCCTGCAGGAAAGGCCAAAGAAGGGTTTCTTTTCCATCAGGCAGGATTTTAAAGTTTAAATTAATTGTTTTATCAGTTATAAGCTGATTTGTGTATCACATTTCAGCATGAAGGCTGTTCAAAGTGCTTTACATGACAGAATATAAATAAATAAAAACGTCATGCAGAGGAACCAGGAACAGACGTTACAGTTTATCCAGTGACATCATCAAAATCTTCAATAATGTTGGTTCCAGTGATTCTGAGTCAAAAGGAACTTTAACCAGGTGTGTTTTACGGCAAAGGAGATTTTATCTGATAATAAATAAAGAGTTATCGTTAAAATGTTCAGTGAAATGTTTATTTCAGGGTTTGGACCTGATCATGACCTGCATTGACTCCCCAACCTTTGATTGATCCAAACAGAAATTAAACTTATGTTGAATATTGTAACCTTTCCGTTATGATCCCATTCCCAGGATTCTGCTCCGGACGGCGCCGTGGGAGGAACAATCCCAGGTAAAAGGAAAACCTCACTGCTCGACTGTCACATCACAACAAAGTACTTCCTGTTTCCCTGTTCACTCATTTCCTTCATAGTTTCTGATCAAAAAGCTGAAAACGCTGCTACTTTCATATTCCAGAAGCTGTTACTAAACTTGTTTAATCATTTCTGACTGTTGTGGAGTCTGCTGATAAAAGATCAATATGCAATAAAACGTCAGACTCTTCTCCTTTTGTCAGATATCATTTTATTTATGTTTTGAAACTGCATTTGCAACTGAATTTCTATTAAAACTTTTTCTTTTCCTTTTCATTCTCAACAGAAACCAGCATGAATGTTAGACGGATGTTATTTTTACTCTGATTACTGACCAGCATATTGTTAAAATACAAACAGAACAATTTGTAGTTTTTCTAAAAGATATTCCTTGTGATGCCAGTTTTATTTACAATAAGACAATAAATATCTTGGTTTATTAAAAACAGGTTTGGATCAGAACCTGTTTAATATTATAGCTCCAAATTATATGAAACCTTTTTATTTAAGGAGTAAATTAATAATGTTACTGCGACACAAACTTTCCCTCACAAAACTAAAGAAAAAAGGTAAATTTATTTGTACAGCACATTTAAGTCAGGAGTCATTTCAAAACTACCAGATCATCAGAAAAGTCTCAGGTTAGGATGAGGGAACATTCTCCATCCTGAGCCGACGACTTCCTGTCACATGACTTCGTCCATCCAGACGCCGTCCAGATGAAAGGCTTTTTAAACACTGAGGCAAAAAACCCTTCCTGAGTCTGTAGAGCAGCTCAGGGGACCGTACATCTGCTCAGGTACGCAAGGAAAGGGTTAAACCAGGACCAGGACCAGAGCCAGAGCCAGGACCAGGACCAGAGCCAGAACCAGGACCTGGACCAGACCCAGGACCAGGACCAGGACCAGAGCCAGAGCCAGG
>NW_015113048.1:0-3174 GCF_001443285.1 Poecilia latipinna
AGGTCCAATCAGAAACTGAAATTTTAAGTTAACTTCCGTTGCAATCAAACTCTCTCACATTCACAGTCAAACTCTCTCGCAGAAATTGACGGTGAATGTGAGAGGGCTTGATAGCGAATGTGAGAAGGTTTGATAGCGAATGTGAGAGGGTTTGATAGTGAATGTGAGAGGGTTTGATAGCGAGTGTGAGAGGGTTTGATAGTACGTGTGAGAGGGTTTGATAGCGAGTGTGAGAGGGTTTGATAGTACGTGTAAGAGAGTTTGTAGGTTTGATAGCGAATGTGAGAGAGTTTGATAGTACATGTAAGAGGGTTTGATAGCGAATGTGAGAGGGTTTGATAGCGAATGTGAGAGGGTTTGATAGTATGTGTAAGAGGGTTTGATAGTACGTGTAAGAGGGTTTGATAGCAAATGTGAGAGGGTTTGATAGTACGTGTAAGAGAGTTTGTATGTTTTGGCCTATGGGGCCTGGTTTGATAGCGAATGTGAGAGGGTTTGATAACGAATGCGAGATGGTTTGATAGTATGTGTAAGAGGGTTTGATAGCGAATGTGAGAGGGTTTGATAGCAAATGTGAGAGGGTTTGATAGTACGTGTAAGAGGGTTTGATAGCGAATGTGAGAGGGTTTGATAGTACGTGTAAGAGAGTTTGTAGGTGTGATAGCGAATGTGAGAGAGTTTGATAGTACGTGTAAGAGGGTTTGATAGCGAATGTGAGAGGGTTTGATAGTACGTGTAAGAGGGTTTGNCAAAGCTCTCTGTCAGCTTGCTGCTCTCTCAGACCCTCATTGAGGTGCTGGTCCACAAACGCTCGGCCGTGACTCGGGCTCCCCAGTGGGCCGCGGAGCAGTGGCTGATGGGTAGATGATCTGAGTCACACAGCTGCTGCCGCTCAAGGTGAGCCGCCCCGGGCGCATAAATCTGCATGGCTAATGAGGAGCAGCCGCAGAGGGCCCACTTAGAACCATTACACCAGTTTTGTGGTGTACGAGCGTGCGCTTTTTGAAAGGGGAAGCTGCATCCAGGAGGAGACTAGAGGGACTACAAGGAGGGAAGAGTTCAGGGTTCATTTGTTTTCAGTGTGTGAGGAAGAGCAGGGGTCAGACGGGCTCTTTAGCCCTGCATTTAAGAGCGTCATTAGAGGGTGCTTGTTTCAGGTCATACCTAAGGGATAAAACATGACTGAATCTTGAGCGCGTCTTGAATTTACGGCTGCTTTCAGTCAGACATATAGGCAGGACTATGGAAGTAGGCTGATTTTGTGTCTGTTGAACCGTTTCTGTGTTGATTTGGCCTTAAAATGACTCGGCATATCCTTTGATTTCCGTATAATGCATAATACAGTACACTCTAACAAAGTTCCCAGGGTCCTGGGATGAAATATTTGTCTTAACATTTAAAATTCTCTGCAGATTTCAGCAAAACTCCACGTTTATGTTTGGGATGGTGGGAAAGAAACATTTGTTTGGAATTATTCCCAAACAACTAGATTGAATTTAGCATTAAGTGGTTGTTTTGGAAACATTGTGCACCCAAAGATGCTTTTTTTTTTTTTTAGATTTTTCTACCTCCTTAACCATCTTCCTCACAACAAGTTGTCATGTGTCTCATGTATCACACTTGAGAAGATCCTAAAATCCATTTAAAAGGATCGTGGCAATAATTCTGCTTTATTTCTTGAATTTTTTCTTAAAATGCTTATTTTTTAAATATGCCTAAATTACACATTGGGTTTTTCAAAAAAAAATTCACTGTGAAATTTTGCCTCTACAATAAAATATCCAATTGTTTTAAGGCTTGAAATGCATATTTACCAAGGGTGACAATAAATGATGCTGCACTGCTCATATCGCTCAATGCATCTGCCTCTTTAGCATTTTCTCACTGTGCATTTTCTCATCTATTTGTAATCATAAACCACCGCAGCTGCTGTATATCCCAGCTGGCTGTCAGTGACGAACGACTCTCTGAGACGCTAGTCTGCAAGTTAGATGAGATACCACGCCGTGATCGATTGCTTGTGCCTCTGCTCTCTCCTAATGTGCCCGTTTTCTTCCTCCTTTTTTTTTTATTTTTTTTTTATTAAAATATCCTTATATCCTCTTTATCTGCTTAGGGTCGGAATTCTGCTTCCGCAACTTCACCAGCCCGTCCGGCATGATCGAGTCCCCGGGCTTCCCGGATAAATACCCGCACAATCTGGAGTGCTCATACATGATCATGGCCCCGCCCCACATGGACATCACCCTGACCTTCCTCACGTTCGACCTGGAGAACGACCCCCTCATGGTGGGCGAGGGCGACTGCAAGTACGACTGGCTGGAGGTGTGGGACGGCCTTCCGCAAGGTGAGCCGAACGCAACCCCAGGGGGCGGGGGGGAGATGAATGGACGCGCGCGCACTTTGAACATTCACCCTCCGTATCCACTGACTCATGCAATCCCCGTCGATCCTGTGTGTAAATTTGCATACCGGCCTTCAATTTCCTGAGCTGCCATCACTCTCTTTGATGTGAGCTGCCTTTCCTTACATTCCATTACATCCCATAGAGGAAGCACTATTTCACAGAGGGAGCTCAAAGTGCCTCGATGCCCCTGAGGAGTAGGCCTTTCCCATGGCCCTTTTCCTTTTTCCATAATAACGCTCTTCATCACCCCCCCCGCACCCCTCCTGCTCTTCCAATTCCCCTCCTTATCACCTGGCACTTCCTTCCTCCCCAGACGAGTGAGTGACAGCCGCGATGGGTATCAACAAGGAGGAGATGAGTGTAGAAAAAAAAAAACGAGATCAGGGAAAAACATTTCAGGATGTAATCAAGGGGCGTTAATACGGTAAACCGCAGGAAAGTAAAACGAATGAAACGCGGAGTGTTAGAGTTAGCCAAAACTCAGTCATGACGTTGATGGTCAAGGTTATCATTTTGACTTCTGGTTGCTGCCATGAAATTCTCAAATCAATGAGATGCATTTTGTCATAATTCTCACTTAAAAAAAAAAAGACGACTTGGACAGTGCATGTCATAGTCATGCAACTGGAAGTCAAAATTATGAAACTCTGAAACTTTACATTTTTTCCTAATTAAGACTTTAAATATATATATATATATATATATATATATATATATATATATATATATATATATATATATATATATATATATATATATATATATAT